>NC_052335.1:16459489-16759489 GCF_016432855.1 Salvelinus namaycush | reverse complement strand
CTAAATGAGAACACAAGCAGAGAACATGTTCATCAGCAGGAAAACTTTGGAAATCAGATAAGTTTAAAATCTATATTAAGATGGTATTTGGTGTATACAGTTCTATGTAAAGAATGTGTTATTTTGTGGATCTCTTATCATATGTTGTTATGCTGCTATTGTCCTTATACTCCACATTCTAGATTAAAATCGTAGAAAAAAAGGTGCTATCTAGAACCTAAAAGGCTTATTCAGCTGTCCCCATAGGAGAACCCTTTGGAGAACCCTCTTTGCTTCCTGGTAGAACGATTTTGGTTCCAGGTAAAACCCTTTTATTTTCCACATAGAACCCAAAATTGTTCTCCTATGGGAACAGCCAAGGAAGCTTTTTGGAACCCCTTTTTCTGAGAGTGTACTGTGGCACTTTAGTCAACGGTTTTTCAGCTTTGAACATGATGAGCTCTCTCTTCATGCAACAACAGACACATTGTTCTGCAGTCACACTGACAATGACAGTGTTTATGCTTAGCCAGGCTTCCATGCACCATCGGGTGCTAGCAGATGCTCGCGCCTCAAAGCTGTGATAGTAGTCTGAGGGGTAGTCCTAAAATCTCCCTCTCAGAAGCATCCCACAGATCCCCACTGCTTAGAAAGATAAAGAGAACACCCAGGCATTCAATACAAGACAGAGAAACACATCTTAGGGGGAAACTACATTGTATGCTTTGTGTTAAGGTCTGAATAATCAACCTGGTCTCAGAGTATTTCATATTATTCTGTACGCAAATCCGAGACACTCAATTTTGTATGATATGTTGCGTTTTGTATGGTTACATAAAACAGATGGTTACAACAGGAGGTTGGTGGCACCTTAATTGGGGAGAATGGGCTCATGGTAATGGCTGGAGTGGAATCAGTGGAATGGTATCAAATACATCAAACACATGGTTTCCATGTGTTTGATGCCATTCCATTCGCGTTGTTCCAGCCATTATTATGAGCCGTCCTCCCCCCAGCAATCTCCACTGATCGCTACTTAGGGCAAAAACAAAAGGAGGGTGGTTGGTCAAGGTGGATGGGTAGGCGTACAACGCGAATGTCTAGGAAACCAAAGGTTGCGAGTTTGAATCTCATGATGTACAACTTTTGAATTTTAGCTACTTTTTAACTACCTACTACTTTTTAGCTACTTTGCAACTACTTCGCATGTTAGCTAACCCTTCACCTAACCCTAACCTTAACCCTTTAATCTAACTTAACCCTAACCTTAAGACTAACCCCTAACCCTTAGCCTAGCTAACATTAGCGAGCTAGTTAACGTTAGCCACCTAGCCACCTAGCTAGAATTCATAACATATCAAACATTTTGATCAATCGTAACATATAATATAAATTGTAATTCGTAACATATCATTCGAAATGGGTGATGGACAACCACAAATGAATACTTACCATAAGAAATGGTTCTCGGATTTACCTACAGTATAATACGAAATGCTTTGAGACTAGGTTGGAGTAATGCCTCAGTGTTGGTACATCAGCTCTTTTTTATGTAGCTGAGGGACATTAACATTTATCGATGTGAGCATGGATAATATCAAGGATGGCCTTTGACTGCTTCACTCTCAGACTCTCTGACCTTTCTAAAGGGCTCACTTCAATGTGGTCCATATTTTATGCGTTGGAGGGGGAAGGGATCAAAAACAGATTACATGGTATTCACTAGTATCCTCAGTACTAATACACTTTTCTGTCTCCTCATGGTTTCCTCATTGGAATCTGTTTGTGTAAAATGGTCTCCCTTTTTCATATACTTGTCTATAACAACTTACAAGAATTCTTACGCTAGTGATTATGTCCCCCACACATACAGTTTTCCACTTCATTGGGACTGTTCTTACCATAGGGTAGTTGATGTAAAAGTTTTGAAGTTAGATAGGGATCCCTGCATCCCCTTTCATCTCATCCTCAAAGTGCCCTTTTACACTAGAGAACTTGTGTTCTAAATGTAAAAGTTGTGGGATGGGGGAAGCATGAGGAGGCTCTTCCACCCCCTCAATGTTTCCACTAGCCCTTTCTAATTCTGTATACTGCACCACCTGCCCCAACATTAATAAAATATTCTGTCCTCTCTCTCTCTCTCTCTCATCAAAAATGTATCCAATGCTCCATATTTCCACCCACATTGATGTGATGGGACTACGGTTCTAAGAATCAAAGCGAGACAGACATATTGATGGTTCCTTATGTCATGACGTGGCCCTTTCTGGATATAGAGCGTGGCATCCCCCTCTCTCCTCTCCTACACCCAGGTTCTGTTATCTCAGGTCGTAAATTCCTGGAGGAGACTCTCTCCTCCTGGCCACGCAGTATAGAGAGAGAGAGTTTCACAGTAGAACAAAGGAACTTCTTCTACATCACAGAACTTGAGAACTGAACAATATCCATGTTTTGGAGAATATGTAAACGGTCGGTGGAGAAGCCAGCTACGACCCGGTCCGTTTTGTTTCATGTTTGTGAAAGACAATACAGCCACATTACCATAACTCTGTTTATACAGGAGCCTCCGTTATGAGGTTTGTGTCTAATTATTGTATAAAATGAATGAGTAAAGATGAAACTATTTGTGAAATGATGTAATGATGTTAATGTGAGAGAATTGTATTCCCTTTAAAGTTGCGAATCCCACTAAGTCATTGGCCCACCCCCATGAACACAGACATGATCTGGCTCAAGGGACAGCCCTTTTCTACTGTTCCAAATAAAAAACCCACCTGAAGAAATCCTCCCCAGACTATGCGCACCTCGATCACCAAGGGGGCAAAGGTTGGAGTAGAGACCATAAAAACCTCAGTATAAGCTAAGGTTGCAATGGTTGTTGAATTCCTAACCATACCACGTCGAGCATTGGCTACACGGGTGGATAAATTCTGAGACTATCGATCCCGACAGAATAAGAGCAAATGTTCGATACTAATTACTAGTCTGCAGCTAGAAATTATGTCGACCTGGAATGCGAAGACCGACATCCGCCGAAACATCTATCTATAAGAACATTTCTGAGTGGTACTCTGAAGTATCCATTCTAACCACAAAAGACTCCAGGGAAGCAGAGAGTCGCTTGGATGAACTTTCCAACAGAAAGACGAACGATTCCAAGAGATCATGACGACACACTGAGCGGAAATATATATTGATTGTAATTATTCCCGACCGAGTGAGCGTTCATGTGCAAAGGATTAGCATTTCAATTAATATAATTATCAACTGTGTAGTGACTCTTGTAATTCCCGCCCTTCTCAGTCCACACCCACTTCCATTTGTCCACCAAGCCGTCATATCAGTCCACGCCCACTAGGGAACCTCCCCTATCATTTCATTGCAACCATATCTACTGTTTGTTTGTTTATGCATTTCTGTGATTATTTAGTTAGTTAGTAAATAAATGATTAAGACAATTGGTGTATGGATGATTCAGAGTAAAGGCTGGGTTTGTGCAGATAACCAGAAATGTACAACGTTTGGAATGAGTCTAACGTGAGGTAAAGAATAATTCATTAATTTGAAGACTAATTAATCAGATATTAAAATATCTGAAGAGTTATATTAGGAAAATTATAACTTTGTAATCTGAAGATTTTCTTTGGTGCCCGACTTCCTAGTTAATTATATTTACATGATTAGTTTAATCACGTAATAATAATTACAGAGAATTGATTTTATAAAATAACAGTCTTCAATTTAGTGATGCCAAAGACACTACACTTATTTATTGACATTTTGAAGTCATGATAGGGTTAGACTGATAAGACCAGATTTATTTTCGATGTTCAAGTTTTTTGTGAACCATGTCAAACTGAAGGATCAAGGAGAGTTTAATTTAGGTTAGTTAGAAATAGGTTAGTTCCCTACTTCTACTCTGCCTCAAGGTCTAGTGTTTAACTTCAAAGTGAACACTAGGAGAGCTAGCTCACAGAGCACCAAACTTTTACCCAGTTCATACCCTTTACCTAAGGATACCATTTTAGTCCAGGGGCATTAATTAAATCCATTGATAAGCAGAGTGAATTTGATGAGCAGCTTATCCAAATCTAAAGACAAGTAAGAGTTGATCAATAGGGGGGCCATTGCCACTAAAGATTACTTTGAGAGGAGCGGAATCTGGCTCAAATGACCATACATTGGCTGGTGGAAGGGATACAAAAAGTATTTAAGTAGGTATAGCTGATTTAATGTCTGGTAAGCGTTAGACAGAAATATGTGATTACCTTGACTTGCCCTTGATATCCACTTCCTCTGAATCCACTCAGTCACATAATATCCAGACTAATGAAATAGATTTGTTATCTCAAGGGCAAGAGAGAATGTGATTTCTTGAAATACGGTGTATATTGGTGTGAAATAAGCTGTGTCTAAATACAGTCATAAATATAATTATCCTTGAAAATAGAGTAATCTCTTTTACCATGTTGTTATTTTGAAACTTTTACAATTTCAGGGCAAATGGGCTGTGGCTATGTTTTACGAAATTATCATAATTTCTCATTACTGTTTCTGCATGCTATTCCATCCATGGAAAAGCTGTGAGATTTGTGAAAATAATAGGAGAATAGTCCACAGTGTGTAAATGTAGTATTCAACTATGATAGAGGGGGGAATGTATTGATTATTTTTTTGATTTTTTGTTTAGTGTTTTTTCACATTGTAATTTTCATACCACAGAAATTAATTGTCTGTTGTCATGACTTCCCTCCTGGGTGAGGATCAGAGAAAGGCCCCCCCTCTCTCCCACCAGAGAGGAGGGGGGGAAAAGGGGTGAAGTTGGCCGTTTTATGATGGTCGTCAATTCCTTGCAGAAACTTTCTCTTCACTGCCATGGAGTATTGCGGGAGAGAACCTCTGGGGAACAAATACTTTCTTCCCGACAAAACTCCATCATCCAAAAGTGGAGAATGAAACAATATTTCAGTAGAACAACATAACTGTATCTCTGAATGTATATATTTACCAGTTATCAGATTTACATCTAAATGTTGTGGAACTTATATGATTAAATATGAAACTATTTGTGAGAAGATTAAATGTGATCTTAGCCTTCTAAAGGATGAAATGGTTTTTCGTATAAAGTTTATCCAGTCAGTAACCACGCCCATGTGAGCACAGACATTATGCCAAACATAATGGAACCGTCCTTTTGCCAGAGAGTATAAAAGGACTCCTAACAACATTTATATCAGATCAGTATACGTGCAGCGCCAGCTGAATATGTTGCAAATGGTTTAAAAACTACAAGAGGAGACCATGCAGGAGGACGGTGTTGAACCGGACGTCATGAATGTTTAGACTCTACCTTAGACCAGTGTAACAGACAGCGTGAGCTGAAATGTACGAAATGGTTAGAAACTCTGAAACTCTCTCGAAGAAGAAGAACAAGACTACACAGGAACATTCAGTCTGCAGCTGTTTAAGTACTTTAGTCGAGTAAACTCGACCAAAGACGTGAAGACAAAGAACAATTTACTCTCACCACTATGGATACCTCTATTCTAATGAACAGAGCCCGCTGAACAACGCGGGATAGACCTCTGTAAGATCCATTCTAACAGACACTCCGAGATAGAGAAGCTACAGCTACAAAATACATTGTGACCTCTAGGGGACAAACCAGAGACTTCTGTCGAACTACTCTCCACAGACGGACCGGCGATTTCAACAGAGACAACGACATACACGTAAATATGTACATTGCAATTCTTTCGAATGAGAGGACGTTCATGTGCAATGTATTCACATTTCCATGTGCATAGTTACCAGCTGTATGTACGATAGTTGAATTCCTTTATCTCTCCCTTTCCCTCTCTTTTGAATCTGCCATTTTGTGTAACAAGCTGTCATATTGGTTTAGTCCACTAGGGACTTTTCATTGTATCATGTTAGTAACCAATGTATAATCTATCCTATGTGTTTGTTTATATATTTCTGTGTGATTAATTAGTTAGTTAGTAAATAAATAATTAAGCCTATTTGTATATCGCTGATTTATCAATTATGCTAGGGTTCGTGCAGATATCCAACATTTTGCGACATTCAGAATGAGACTGATAAGGTAACAACTAGCAAATGATTGATGGATGATGGCTATGATATCGAGATATTCTGATCGATATTTGAGTCAATTCGGGAAACGGTAACTCGTTAAATAAACTTTTCCTGTGGTGCCCCAGATTACTACTTAATTGATTGCTATATGATTAATTGAATCGCATAATAATTGAATGTGTTATGTAATTATTCAATGAATAGCCATCATCGCATTAATGATAGTCACGACACGACACTGTTTTAACTCCAAAATGTCACCCATTTGAATCATCAGTTGACCCTTTGCTAAGCCCCACCCCCCTTGGTTACTGTTGCTGTCAGACAACATTTTCCCGGTAAGCTCAATTCACCACTCAAACCACTGGTGACATCAACTCACATTGATCTCAAACTGTGTTTTTAATACACAATCAAATTAAACAAAGACTCATATTCTTATGTTGACATTAGATGAGAGTTGTATTCATAACCTAGCTAGCTAACATACATTTAGAGAAAACAAGTTATATTAATTGGCTAGCTAGCGTTAGCAATGTTTGGTGGTGAATGAGACTCAGAGCTAGCTAACCAGCTGAGCTAGCAAGCAATGTAACAAAAGTATGTCATGACATGGCCCTTTTTGGGTATAGCTAGTGGCTTCCCCCTCTCTCTCTCACCTACAACCAGGTTCTGTTATCTCAGGTCGTAAATTCCTGGAGGAGACTCTCTCCCCCTGGCCATGCAGTAAGAGACACATAGAGAGAACAAAGGATTTCACATGGCGAACTCCTAAATCCCCAAAATAGGGATTTGATACAAAATGTCCACTTGTGAGAAGGTGGGAATGGTCCGTGGACACTTAAGGGATGGGTATGACGAGTGTGTTTCATTAGGTGACCTCAGAGAGGACAGGAAACACACATGACTATATCTCTGAATATGGACATTTCTCAATTATGGTGTTTGCATCTAATTCTTGTATAAAATGAATGAGTAAAGATGAAACTATTTTGAAATGTAATATGATGTAATATTGTAATATGATGTTAAACCTTTAATGTCAAAGAACTGTATTCCCTTTAAAGTTTAACTAAGTCATTGGCCCGCCACCGAAGCACAGACATGATCTGGCGTCATGGAACAGCCCCTTTCTACTGTTACGAATAAAACCCCTCCTGAGGAAATCCTAGTCTGCAGCTAGAAATTATGTCAACCTGGGATGCGAAGACCGACAACCGCCGAAACATCTATTCTATAAGAACATTTCTGAATGGTACTCTGAGGTAACCATTCTAACCACGAAAGACTTCAGGGAAGCAGAGAGAGAGATGCTCAGATTAACTTTCCAACAGAAGGACTGACGATTCCAACAGAGATCACGACGACACACTGGGCGTAAATATATATTGATTGCAATTATTCCCGAATGAGTGAGCGTTCATGTGCAATTGATTAGCATTTCAATTAATATAATTATCAACTGTGTAGTGACTCTTTTTGTCTTTCCCGCCCTTCTCAGTCCACACCCACTTCCATTTGTCCACCAAGCCGTCATATCGGCTTTGCCCACTAGGGAACCTCCCCTATCATTTCTTTGTAACCATATCTACTGTTTGTTTGTTTATGCATTTCTGTGATTTATTTAGTTAGTTAGTAAATAAATGATTAAGAGAATTGATGTATGGATGATTCAGAGTAAAGGCTGGGTTTGTGCAGATAACCAAAAATGTACAATGTTTGGAATGAGTCTAACGTGAGGTAAAGAATAATTCATTAATTAGAAGACAAATAATTAGGTATTGATCAGATATTAAAATATCTGAAGAGTTATATTAGGAAAATTATAACTTTGTAATCTGAAGATTTTCCTTGGTGCCCCGACTTCCTAGTTAATTACATTTACATGATTAGTTTAATCACGTAATAATAATTACAGAGAATTGATTTGATAAAATAACAGTCTTCACTTTAATGATGCCAAAGACACGACAAGTATAATTTTGCATTCAAAAAATACTCCAACAAACTGCATTTCAGGAATCACAGTAGTAAGTAGCCCTGGTGAACTGTTCATTTATTTAGCCATTTAAACAAGAATGACTGCCCCCTCTTATTGAAGCCACGGAAGTTCAAGGCCGCAGAAAACAGGATCCCCATTATTTCACATTATAGTGAATGGAATGGATTTTTTTTTTTTCTGCTCGCAATCTTCGTGTAAGTGTAAAAAAAATGTAAGACAATCATGGTACCAATAATTGCGTCTAATACACCAGATGTATGGCCTTGAACAAATGATTTTAAAATCGCACACATAAAAAGTTATAAGGTTCATTTAGTCGGTAATGACAGCCTGCAGCACCCCGGTCAGCCTTCAATTTGAGTTAGAGCAGCACTGAGCTAGACAATGTCACTTCCTGGAGTAGCTCAAACTGCACATGTTATGTTTCCATGAGACGCCATCTCAACCGACTTCATTTGGCTTCAATGCACTATTGAGTCTTCACATAAGAATGAATGGTGTCACGTGATCGATGGCTTTGTCCATTCATTGATACGGGTATTGGACAATTGTCATTTCAGATACAGCAGAACCCTGAGTAATTGTCCTTATTGGCTAGTACCCAGCAGCACCCCACTCTGCCTACCAATGAGCCTGATCCCTATTGATAGTGATTAGATGTTCTTTGGTATTGTCTAGAAGGGATACAGCTTTTGTTAAAATTTACTTTTCGTAGCAGGTTTAGGAGAACCTATGCAGCAGGTTAGAATAATTAACGTAGCAGGTTAGGAAAGGGGTTAGGGACAGGATCTACTTTCGACATACATTTGACAAAAGCTGTATCCCATCTAGACATTACCTTGTTGCATTTGATTCTCTGCCACACTGCAGCACAGGGTGGGAGGGGCTGACAGCTGAGAGAGGTCACCGGGAGGACCAATCACGGCAGGGCATCTTAAATGGGGGCCCAAGTGCAAGGCTAGAGATGTTGACTCATCCTCATCAATATGCGTGACATCATTTTTGGCTGTGTGTTTGTGCTGATGAAGGCATACTAAATCCTCTGGTGACGTCAAGGTCATGTGCAGCGTGCAGGCAGGAGATGTATGGAAACAGTACTCTCATTACTGTCAGTGTTCCCTGATGGTATAGAGGTCCGCACACTCTCTCCCTCGGTGAAAACTGGCCAGATCTACTGTACAGGGACATTCATTCACTTTGTGGTTTAGTTAAGTAATAAATCTGTCATAATAATTTGTCTTTTTTTATGTGTATGTAACTGTCAATCAGTGCTTTCCTTTGCTTAAATTAATGCTTGAAAAATAATCCCTGAAATAATGCTTATGCAATAGAAAGTGTTGACCAAAAAAACCTTTTTTCCCACCTCCCACAAACGGGGCGGCAGGTAGCCCAGCGGTTAGAACCGGAAGATTGCAAGATTAAATCCCCAAGGTGACAAGTTAAAAATCTGTTGCTCTACCCCTGAACAAGGCAGTTAACCCACTAGGGTTAACTGCCTTGTTCCTAGGCCATCATTGTAAAATAAGAATTTGTTCTTAACTGACTTGCCTAGTTAAATAAAGGTTAAATAAAAAAACAGATGCACTTGGAGTGAAAACACCAGTGAGTCAAAAAATGTGATTGATTGATTGCCTTGTCTTTTCCACTTTCTTTACAGTGTACACAGCAATTAGTTAGCCTGTGAGAGAGGCTATGTTCACACAGGCAGGCCAATTCTGATATTTTTTCACTAATTGGTCTTTTGACCAATCATATCAGATTTGTACAGAGCTCAGCAGATTGGTCAAAATACCAATTAGTGAAAGAAATATCAGAATTCAGCTGCCTGTCTAAATGCAGCCAATGTGGCCTCTGTTGACTGACTGATGCTGAACATATAATGGCCTCTTGCTGATCACGTTGTACCTCTCTCAGTGACACTATTAGCTATCTCAGATAACCCTCAAATGACTTCTGAAATGCCTCACTTCTCTACAGAAGCCCCGCATCCCCTGATGTGTACATACTCCACTGATTGATGGTATTAAGAGTGCTAATGTATTATAGATAAGGCCGGACGCTATTTGTGTGTGTTTGTGCTTCAGCAGTGATGGACGCCCCTGTTGTGATGGTTTCTGATCAACGTGCACTGAGAAAGATAGTGTATGCACTCAGGACAAGCCATCTTGTACCCCCCTACGTAGAGGCGGGATGGACATTACCTCACTCACCACTGAACAATACTCTCACATTTAGTCTGGGAATGATGACCTTTATTGGTTCATAAACCAATAGTCTTCACAATGGAATTACGGTATATTACACTGGATGGCCAAACTGCTGTGATGAATAATACTGTTTTGCATTTGTTTGAAATTGCTTTAGTTTTAGTTTTCTGTTATCACTGAGCTTAGATACTGTGCTGTATAGACTACCCTACTGTATGTCCTTGTTTAGGATCCAATGTCCGTAGTTCAACGACTAGGTCACCCACTAATGAAAAAGAGATTAATGATGCAAATTATCGGTTAAACCCTCCCTCCAGAGGATGGCATAGAGAGGGTAATAGAAAGTCCTCCATATACACTATTTCTATGAACCGTACACAGCATCTCTAGCGGTGATCCTTAGAAGTGCCCAGAGATGGGTCAGAGCCAACGGTATGGGGAGCCAGAGACACTTGCTGCCCGGAAATGGGATAAATAGGCCCATGATGGCTTTTTTATTGCAGTTTTATCTGCCCATGATTGAGTCAAGATGACAATTAGGATTCTGGATATGTTCTAATTTATCCCCAACATTGATTTTCTTGAAAACATCCATCTCCACTGGCAGGATTGGTTTGGTGCAGAGTGGAATATCATATGGGAATGTTATCTGAGTATTGTAGCCTAAAGAGACTGAGTAGGATGAAATTGTGTCCTAGGCACTGATTTAAGGCTAGTTTCATCCTAATCCAAATACAGCCTAAAATAGGATTTGGAGATGGTAAACTGATCCTAGATCTGTGCCGAAGGGCAAGCTCTACCTGAAGCATGTGGTCCTCACCTTCGATCCAAGTTATGCAGAAACAAATTTTGAAGTGTCTTTACAATGTGATGTGTTTTTGTTAGTTTTAGTACACAGTGGCAGAGATGTGGACTCGAGTCACAAACTTGGCGACTTGATTTAGAAAAAAAACAACACTTGCCACTTGACTGCGACTTGAGCATCTATGACTTGTGATTTAATAACTTGGACTCGATCTGTATGACTCAAGAGACTCGATTTGCCATCTCGCGCAATGTGTACCGGATTCATATCGGAGCGCTGCAAGTTCTGTGCGTTCTGTTCTGTGTTTGAAAAATCAGATTAATGGAAATCACAGGTTGCGCAGGCAAACCACATCATCTTCTAGCAAAGCGTACTGCTCCACTGTCCTCTGGTATTTATTTAGCAAACGTGATAACACATCACATACTGTACACAAGCAAGAACTCTTCGCAGAAATGTTGCAGCAGCCTACATCTAAACTGCGTGGGAAGAAAACAAGACAATTTCTCAGTCTGATCAACTAGGCTACAGATAACAACCTCAGCCAGCAGCTGCATAGGCTACAGCTAATGCTCCATGTCCCCTCTTGCCCTCTGGCCAGGGGTATGTAGCCAATTTATAGTCCACTTATTTGTGTTAGGAGAAAATGTGAATGTGCTCAAATTTGGTTTGGGCTACATTCAAACTTGGCCTGGTTGGCAAGGCTACCTTGACCTTTTCAATCCAAAATTATTAACCTAACTGAATCAAACAACACAATACTGATTACAGTGGTGGAAAAAGTATGCAATTGTCATACTTGAGTAAAAGTAAAGATACTGTCACGACCGTCGTAGGGAGGAGACCAAGGTGCAGCGTTATTAGTGTACATTCTTCTTTATGTAAAGAATGAACACTGAACAAAACGAACAAAGTAACAAAACGAACCATGAAGCTAATATGGATAGTGCAGACAGGCAACTAAACATAGAAAAAGAACCCACAAAACCAAAAGGGAAAATGGCTACCTAAATATGATCCCCAATCAGAGACAACGATAAACAGCTGCCTCTGATTGGGAACCATATCAGGCCACCATAAACATACAAATTACCTAGACCTACAAAACCCCTAGACATACAAAAACCCTAGACAATACAAAAACTAGCATACCCACCCTCGTCACACCCTGACCAAACAAAAAAATAAAGAAAACAGAGATATCTAAGGTCAGAGCGTGACAGTACCCACCCCCAAAGGTGCGAACTCCCGACCGCAAACCTGAACTTATAGGGGAGGGTCCGGGTGGGCATCTACCCTCGGTGGCGGCTCTGGTTCTGGACGCCGCCCCCCCTCTTTACACTGATCCCTCCGCCTATGTAGATCCGGACCGTGGATCATCGCCGGAGGCTCTGGACTGCGGATCATCGCCGGAGGCCCTGAACCGGGTACCCTCGCTGGAGACCCCGGGCTGTGGACTGTCGCTGGAGACCCCGGGCTGGGGACCGTCGCTGGAGACCCCGGCCTGGGGACCGTCGCTGGAGGCTCCGGACTGGGGACCGTCGCTGGAGACCCCGGACTGGGGATCGTCGCTGGAGGCTCCGGACTGGGGATCGTCGCTGGAGGCTTCGGACTGTAGCCCGTCGTAGGAGGTTCCGGACTGTGGCCCGTCGTTGGAGGTTCCGGACTGTGGCCCGTCGTTGGAGGTTCCGGACTATGGCCGGACTGGGTACTGCCGCCGTCGCTGGAGACCCCGGGCCGGGGACCATCGCTGGATACCCCGGGCCGGGGACCGTCGCTGGATACCCCGGGCCGGGGACCGTCGCTGGAGACCCCGGGCCGGGGATCGTCGCTGGAGACCCCGGCCTGGGGACCGTCGCTGGAGACCCCGGGCTGGGGACCGTCGCTGGAGACCCCGGACTGGGTACTGTCGCCGGAAGCTCTGGACTGGGTACTGTCGCCGGAAGCCCTGGACTGGGTACTGTCGCTGGAAGCTCTGGACTGGGTACTGTCGCCGGAAGCTCTGGACTGGGTCTGTCGCCGGAAGCTCTGGACTATGGAAGTGCCCTGGAAGCCTGATGCGTGGTGCCGGAACTGGTGGTACCGGGATGAGGACACGCATCTCAGGGCGAGTGCGGGGAAGAGGCACAGGCCGTACTGGACTGTGGAAGCGCACTGGAAGCCTGATGCGTGGTGCCGGAACTGGTGGTACCGGGCTGAGGACACGCACCTCAGGGCGAGTGCGGGGAAGAGGCACAGGCCGTACTGGACTGTGGAAGCGCACTGGAGGCCTGATGCGTGGTGCCGGGACTGGTGGTACCGGGCTGAGGACATGCACCTCAGGGCGAGTGCGGGGAAGAGGCACAGGCCGTACTGGACTGTGGAAGCACACTGGAAGCCTGATGCGTGGTGCCGGAACTGGTGGTACCGGGCTGAGGACACGCACCTCAGGGCGAGTGCGGGGAAGAGGCACAGGCCGTACTGGACTGTGGAAGCGCACTGGAGGCCTGATGCGTGGTGCCGGGACTGGTGGTACCGGGCTGAGGACACGCACCTCAGGGCGAGTGCGGGGAAGAGGCACAGGCCGTACTGGACTGCGGAAGCGCACTGGAGGCCTGATGCGTGGTGCCGGGACTGCTGGTTCCGGGCTGAGGACACGCACCTCAGGGCGAGTGCGGGGAGCAGGAACAGGACGTACAGGACTCTGGAAGCGCACTGTAGGCCTGGTGCGTGGTGCCGGCACTGGTGGTACCGGGCTGGGGACACGCACCGCAGGGCGAGTGCGAGGAGGAGGCACAGGATACACTGGGCCGTGGAGACGCATTGGAGATCTGGAACGTAGAGCTGGCTCAATGCGTCCTGGCTGGATGCCCATTCTAGCCCGATAAATGCGAGGAGCAGGAATAGAGCGCACCGGGCTATGAATGGGAACTGGAGACACTGTGCGCATTTCTGCAAAATACGGTGCCTGACCAGTCACACGCTCCCCACGGTAAGCACGAGGAGTTGGCTCATGTCTCCAACCTGACTCAGCCAATCTCCTCGTGTGCCCCCACCAAAACAATTCTTGGGGCTGCCTCTCGTGCTTGCATTGCATTGTATTTCTCCTCATAATATCGCCGTTCCGCTTTTGCGGCTTCAATTTCTTCCTTCGGAAGGCGATACTCCCCAGCCTGCGTCCAGGGTCCTGCTCCATCCAGTATCTCCTCTCAGGTCCATTTCTCCATTAAACGCTACTCCTCCTTTTCACGCTGATTGGTCCTTTTGTGGTGGGTTCTTCTGTCACGACCGTCGTAGGGAGGAGACCAAGGCGCAGCGTGATAAGCGTACATTCTTCTTTATTTAAAAAATGAACACTGAACAAAACTAACAAAATAACAAAACGAACCGTGAAGCTAAGACTTACCAACACCCCTAGACATACAAAAACCCCTAGATAATACAAAACAAGCATACCCACCCTCGTCACACCCTGACCTAACCAAAATAATAAAGAAAACATAGATAACTAAGGTCAGGGCGTGACAGATACCTTAATAGACAATGACTCAAGTAAAAGTGAAAGTCACCCAGTAAACTACTACTTGAGTAAAAGTCTAAAAGTATTTGGTTTTAACCTCTAATTCCTCCCAAACCCGGATCCGGGAGCACCCCCATCAGTAAAAAAGCTGACTAGCATAGCCTAGCATAGCGTCACAAGTAAATACTAGCATCTAAATATCATTAAATCACAAGTCCAAGACACCAGATGAAAGATACACATCTTGTGAATCCAGCCATCATTTCTGATTTTTAAAATGTTTTACAGGGAAGACACAATATGTAAATCTATTAGCTAACCACGTTAGCAAAAGACACCACTTTTCTTACTCCACCATTTTTTTACTGCATCAGTAGCTATCACAAATTCGACCAAATAAAGATATAAATAGCCACTAACCAAGAAACAACTTCATCAGATGACAGTCTGATAACATATTTATTGTATAGCATATGTTTTGTTAGAAAAATGTGCATATTTCAGGTATAAATCATAGTTTACCATTGCAGCCACCATCACAACTCTCACCAAAGCGACTAGAATAACTACAGAGACCATCGTGTATTACCTAATTACTCATCATAAAACATTTCTTAAAAATACACAGCGTACAGCAAATGAAAGACACAGATCTTGTGAATCCAGCCAATATTTCAGATTTTCTAAGTGTTTTACAGCGAAAACACAATATAGCGTTATATTAGCTTACCACAATAGCAAACATCACAACAGCATTGATTCAAGCCAAAAATAGCGATAACGTATAAACCACCAAAATATATTAATTTTTTCACTAACCTTCTCAGAATTCTTCAGATGACAGTCCTATAACATCATATTACACAATGCATATAGAGTTTGTTCGAAAATGTGCATATTTAGCGGCACAAATCGTGGTTATACAATGTGATTAGTGGCCAAAACTTCAAGCAATCTGTCCGGCGCCATCTTGGAGAGGCACCTATTCTAATTGAAAACTATTCATAAACTTGACTAAAAAATACAAGTTGGACAGCAAATGAAAGACAAATTAGTTCTTAATGCAATCGCTGTGTTACATTTTAAAAATTAACGTTACTTCAGCATACAGCGTGCGCTAAAGCGAGACCGCACCGAAATTCATGGCGGAATTATTATTTGACATTTGTCAACATAAATACGAATTAACAACATAAAGATTGCTTACTATTTGCCGAGCTTCCATCAGAATCTTGGGCAAGGTGTCCTTTCTCCAGAACAATCGTCTTTTGGTTGAAAGATGTCCTCTTCTCATGTGGAAATAGCAGCTAACGATAGCCACCCACTGGAGAGGTGTCCAACTCGTGAAAGCGCATCACAAAGAAATCCAGGAAAATCGCAATAAACTGATATAAACTGCTATAAGTCGGTTTAAATTAACTACCTTATGATGTCTTTAACAACTATAACGAATAAAAACATGACCGGAGATACAGAACTGCTAAAACAAAAGCTTTGCAGGAGGCCATTGTGATGTCCCTGATGCGCCAGGCGCCCCGTTGAAAAGAACGGTACTTCCGTTCCACGGTCTTATATAGGGCCCCAGATTGCGCAATCCACTCCATTCAAATTCTCCCCGCTTACTGACATCTAGAGGAAGGCGTATGCAGTGCATGTAGCCCGATGGCTTACATGGGGACTTATAAACTGACCTCAGAACAGGGACCTCGATTTCTGAAATCTCACTCCCTGACAGGAAATGTGCTGCAGAATGAGTTCTGTTTCACTCAGAGAAATAATTCAAACGGTTTTAGAAACTAGAGAGTGTTTTCTATCCAATAGTAATAATAATATGCATATTGTACGAGCAAGAATTGAGTACGAGGCAGTTTAATTTGGGAACAAATTTTTACAAAGTCGAAATGGCGCCCCCCTAGTGTCAAGAGGTTTTAAATATACTTAAGACTCAAAAGTACACACCAACACTCAGAGATGACCAGGGATTTTCTCTTGATAAGTGTGTGAATTGGACCATTTTCCTGTCCTGCTAAGAATTCAAAACGTAACGGGTACTTTTGGGTGTCAGGGAAAATGTATGGAGTAAAAAGTACATAATATTTTTAGGAATGTGGTTGAGTAAAAATTGTCAAAAATATAAATAATAATGTAAAGTACAGAAACCCCAAAAAACGACTTAACTAGTACATTAAAGTATTTTTACTTAAGTATTATACACCACTGGTGAGGTGCTTTTTAATTGCAGTTGCAAAGGCCTATACAATGCATACCTCCATAAAGCAAGCACAGCACTGGGAGTACTAGAGTGCAATTGCAACGGTTGTGTCTGTGTAAAGGAATGTCAAATTTTAAAATCAAATTCATATTAACAAGCACAAAGTTGCTGAAGTCTGACATAGTTTTCAACCTCCATAGGGCCAGGAGTTTTTTTCTTCAGAATTTCTTTAAAAACATTTGACCTGTTTAGAAAATATCTCTATATCTAGGTGGCAGGTAGCCTAGTGATTAAGGGCATTGGACCAGTAACCAAAATGTAATGGTTTGAATCCCTGAGCCAACTAGGGGAAATATCTGTTGGTTTGCTCTTGAGTAAGGCACTTAACCCTAATTGCTACTGTAAGTTGATCTGGATCAGAGTGTCTGCTAAATGACTAAAATGTAAATCCGTTCACATTTTATTTTATTAAGGATCCCCATTAGCTAATGCCAAGGCAGCAGCTACTCTTCCTGGGGTCCAGCAACATTAAGACAGTTCCTCTACAGTTTAAAATATTACATGACATTACATTTCATAACACTACATTTAGTGTGTTCCCTCAGGCCACTAGTCCACTGTCACATATTTACAATACAACATCCATGCGTACGTGTGTGTAGAGTGCGTTTCTTTTCATGCCCTTATATTTACCTTTTTACAACTACTAATGAATCACTGTCAGACCCTATAGGGTCCTGATTCATACCTGGTTAGTTTACCAGATTAGGAAAACTCCGGGCCCCAGGGAAAAGAATGTGCCCCACCACTCTGGGACCTGTGGGGCCACCTGTGCGTCAGGGCTTCATTGGTCCCAAAAATCATTGCTTTCAGTTTCAAAGACTATGTGGTTGTGGGGGGGAAAGGGATGCAGTTTGTAAAACGTGCGTCCAAAATCAAGGATGCATTGCAATTGCAATGAAATAGACATAAAACAGTTAACCATTGACTTGAAGACTAGATCCTTAAATTAGGGACTTGTGACTTGACTCGACCTGAGCTGTGGAACTTGGGACTTTACTTGAGACTTACCCATTATTACATGGGACTTACACTTGACTCGAAATACGAAGGTTAAGACTTGAAACTTGCTTAGGACTTGCAAAATGGTGACTTGGTCCCATCTCTGCACAGTGGTGAGGCATCATAATAGATGTATGGCCACCTAATGTAAAAACATCTCGAAGCCACAATGTCATCATCAATCACAATGAAGGTACATGCTTGTCACCAGAGCTCAAATCACAACTGACATGTTGACAGTGGCTCACTGTATTTATTGATCAGCAGAGATGACAAGTTTGTCACATGGCTGTCGCTGTGGTCTGAAATTAACCTCTCGTAGTTTCACCTGCACAGTCATTATAAACTAAAAAATAAGCGTGTGACAATTCCCCTTAAGTTTCGGGTGAGTTTTTGCATGGTTTTAATAACGTAATAAATCAATATTTCAGCCGTGGCCTTGCTCTTGGCAATGTCATCTATCAATAGCCAGGGTTTAACTAGAAATGGTATAACTGTAATGGCATAATGGGATGTGTGAGGCCAGGACCCTCTACTGTACCGTACTGTAATGAGAAATGTCCGATCCACAGCACCTAGCCTGGCCACCGACAGACCTTCACCTACACAGGACAGCCATCTGCTGATGTAGCATATTAGAAACATTGGCTAAAAATAAGTAGGATGATCAAGTTACTATTGACTATGTCCAGTACAGTAGGCCCACAGGTGTAACAATAGTGTGTAATGTGAGTGAAACTACTGTATGTTGATGTAACTCCGTTTAAACATCAGCCCGAAATTCACACTCTTCATGGATCAAGTCACTGTAGTAGAGTATACATAGAACACCTTGTGAGGTTTAACAATGGAGTATTTGATGTTGGTAATATCAGCAGCTGGCTGCCTCTGAAGGGTATTTCCCTTGCTTGCTGTGTCAGGGGAATGTTCAGGTGCATTTTCAAAGGACCCAACATTATCTTGGCGGTTATGATCAAGGACTTCGCTATAATGGTGTTCATCATTACCAACTTTCTGCTCTGTTGCCTAGAACTACAGCAGTTACACTTATTTTCAAATTAGATGAATAGGAGCAGGAGCAACCTTCGACTCCACTCCTCCTCAATCTGGTCTCATACCACCCATTAGCAACGGTTAGATCTCTGCTAGGGGAACACTACTGTTGTTTTGGAGTTTAATAATCAGCATCACTGGCTGCAATTACAGAACACTTTCTTGGAAAGTCTGCCATCCCTATTTTGATTATCTCCCAAGAGTTATCAGGTGAGGGGGTTCAAAGAGCCTCTTTCAGCCACTCTAGCAAAGAAAGGCATTATTTCCTGAGTGAAGTTAATGGAGATAATTTAAATGAGTGGTGGACTGATGATTCAGTACAGATTGAAGTAATGTTGGAGATGATTTGTCATGTGCCCTGAACGATTAACCTCCACAATGCGAATGTATCACATCGCTAGGCTCGCACCATGCTGCTGTAGCTTGTGTGTGTGTGTGTGTGTGTGTGTGTGTGTGTGTGTGTGGGGGGGGGGGGATTGTTCATGAATTGTATGATAATGTAATTGAGAAAAGCAACCGGTGCGAATAGAGAGATACATCTCATTCTCCAGCCTATGACTGAGTAAATGACTGGCATGAATGTTTTGTGCTATAGACACTCAGACAACCATGTCATTGTGTTTTACATCTATGTGTTCCTTATTAATAGAGCTGGGAAATTCACTGGATGGATGCCCATGAAATCCAAAATGAAGAAAGGGCCTGCTCTCATAGGTGAGTGTGTGTGTGCGTGCGCTCATCTGCGTATGTCTGTTTGACGGTAGGTCTGATGCTAACACCTGTGAAGTCCTAAAGCTCCTGAAACTCTTGTCTTGTGCTGGGATGTACAGCAGCTCCATGAAGCAGATGAATCAGCCCACCAGTGGAGTCTATGGGGACCCATCAAGCTGCTCCTGGTTGGCAAGGACATGAGCGAGCACAGTAGCACCCGAGGCTACAACGTAAAGACAAGAGAGGAAACACGTTCTGCAGGAGCAACAACAAAGCATTTTAATGTACAAAAGCAAATTAAGTCAGTCACGTGATGTGGACCTCAAATGGAAGACAGTAGGCTAATATGTGTCATTCGGCAGCGAAAAGTGTCATTTGAGGACAAGGTGCTCGTCTGCGTAAAGGGATTACAAAGCACTGGGCTGGTAGCTAAATGAAAGAGTTGTGTTAATCAGGCGCTTTATGGGATTCAGCCCATTCACAGCCCCAGTCCCATAACTCCAGTAGAATTAGATCTGTGGTCCACAGAGACTACCATCAGCTGTGTGTGTCACATTCATAACACACAGAACACAATGAGAGAGTGTGTGTGAGTCTGTGTGTGCGTGCGCGTGTGTGTATGTGCATGTGCGTGTGTGTGCGTGTGTGTGTGCCTGCTTGCCCATGTGAGTGTGTGTGTGCATGTATCAGTCTCATTGTGAACCATGTTGAAGTGCATAGGGAGGCCACTCGGTATCAATCCTGTGCATGTGAATGAGGCAATGACAGCTGGGCGATAATACGATTCCACACAGGCACAACCAGTCTCTATGGTAACCATATGCCACTATTTTAACAACACTGTTTGTGTATGTAGACTACATCATAGCATGTAAAGGCCTCATCATATATATCGAGATTCGTAGCAGGGAGAAAGTGTGAGAAACTGTTGGACCAAGAACAGTTTGGGGAAATTGCTAAATGCCAGAGCGACTCCAAAAGAGGAAAAAGTAGGTTGCTCTCAGTTTAGCTCATTGGGGCTGTTCATTTGGATAATCCCCAGCTAAATCATAGGAGAATCAGCCCTTAACACACCTCCGTGCTTCTCATGAAAAAGAGTGGAAAAAAACAGATGCTGAATGCTCTCTCCTACAGTTCTCCTCTTATATCTCCAGGCACGTAATGTTTCATGTGGTGGCATTGCTTTCTTTGTGCTACAGAGACAAAGCAATTGGAGCTCAAACACATTTACATACACCCATACACTCACACGCATATACCCACGCACATAAGGGCTGCATAGAATGTTCTCCCGGGAGACCCCCATAGCATCTGGAGTCATTCTCCATGTGCATTCTATCTATCTGGGCTAATTGTCATCCACACAAACCCAGATACTCTCTTTCTTCCATCTGATCTCACACAGAATGGAATGCTGATGCACAATCACAGCCATAATTAATCTAAGCAAGGTTTTGCCTTGAAAAGCACTCCACTCATTTCCAAAGGAAGAATCTGCCTGTTCCTAGTTTATCTTGGCATGAAGTTAATATACATGTTTGATGCTTGAAACCTAATTTAGGTGTGTCTGTATGTGTCTTTGCTCGGGAAGACCCGAACGAACCCTGCTCGGGAAGAGCCGAACGAACCCTGCTCAGGAAGAGCCGAACGAACCCTGCTCGGGAAGAGCCGAACGAACAAACAAATGAATGTCAACCACAGCTCTGAGCGAGGGAAGTAACTCTGCTGCTGTTATTTGTTCTAACTGGTAACATTGTAATATTGTGTTATAGTCCTAACCTCTAGCCTCGATATACATTTCTATTTGGGCTCTTAGTAGTTCTAAACCGAAACAATATCAAACAAATGTTTATTAAGATAGTGTATTCCTGTAAACTGAATTTATAATAAAGAACATTTTAATTGTACATTTCATCTTCCGGTGGTTGTGATTGCTGTGGGATCTTAGAACTATCCATCCCCATTTTCAGAGAGCATCCGTTTACCAAAGACACGCACCTCCAAACTATTCCATCCTCCTATAATGCAGTATCAACGGCAGATTTTTCAGAGAATCTGCCTCGCACATAGGCAACTATGCAATTGAAAGGAGGCTAGTATTGTGTGCCATCGTGCATAAATGTAATGAAACAATTATATTAATTTGGGGACGGGTCAAAAAGCATTAAACATTTATGGAAATGTAGCTAGCTAGCTTGCACTTGCTAGCTAATTTGTCCTATTTAGCTAGCTTGCTGTTGCTATCTAATTTGTCCTGGGATATAAACATTGAGTTGTTATTTTACCTGAAATGCACAAGGTCCTCTACTCCGACAATTAATCCACACATAAAACGGTCAACCGAATCTTTTCTAGTCTTCTCTACTCCTAGGCTTTTTCTTCTCTTGACTTTATATTGTGATTGGCAACTTTCATAAATTAGGTGCATTACCGGCACTAACCTCGTTCGTCTTTCAGTCACCCACGTGGGTATAACCAATGAGGAGATGGCACGTGGGTACCTGCTTCTATAAACCAATGAAGAGATGGGAAAGGCAGGACTTGCAGTGTGATCTGCGTCACAAATAGAACTGACTTCTATTTTAGCCCTTGGCAACGCAGACGCTCGTTGGCACGCGCGAGCAGTGTGGGTGCAATAATTGAATAACATGTTTGTCTAAATGTATTTTGTAGTCAGCCTGTTAGACCGCTGCGCCACTCGGGAGGCCCCTCCACAATACTTTTGAGGTAATATTCTATAAGTGGAACAGGAGCTCAAGCAGTAGAACATTTGAGGTGCAGGTACTCAGCTCTTGTGAGCTCCTACACAAGTCAATCACTGCCCAGCCCCTATATCAGTGTGAATGCTATAGCCTACGTTTTATCATGTATTTCCACATTGAAGCAATGCCATTAGAACAATGTGACATTTGAATGGGAGTTAATGACAATGCAATATACTATATAAAAGACTGTATATACACAGCCACATATTTAACCATGGAGCCTGTACTAATTGGCCAGTGAGGGGCCGAGCCTGGATACACACCCAAAACTTGTTAATTCATCAAAACCCAGGCCTTTCGTGCCACCGCCAGCTACTGCGCCCATAATTCTGGTAGTGAAAATAGCAAAAATATTCCTGACACAGCCCCGAACCTATAACGTTACGGCCAGTGCTAAGATCAACTTTTGTTTCTTTAATCTTTATGAAAGCATTGAAACCGGTTCCAAATAATGTATTAGAGAGTGGACATTTCCTAATTTGTTTCTGGGTGACCTTATGTCCATAAGCTGACCATTATGTACAGCAAAGGCTAAAACATTTGCTTTTAGTTTTCTATGAATATTCATGTGTTCTCATGGAGAGACAGTGTATGCCCCATTTAACACTGCTCAGAGAATGAACTTCATTAGGGAGATCAAAGGTAATTATTTATTCCCTTGTGGTTTTTGCAACAATTTTTTTTTTTTTACACCCAGTCTGTGTGCCTGTGTGTGTGTGTGTTAAAGAGAGAGATGATGATGATGACGATGTCATACCAGCACAAAATGAATCATAAATACATTGCTGATATTTGTGTTTAAAATATATACCTCCTCTTGTTTTTTTTGTTTTTTTATATTTATTTATTTGTTTTTTTCCCGGGTGGATCAACTTAATATTGCGGAAAGAATGTTGCTTCCATCAATGTAATTGTCTGCATCATTTCCAATCCCCCATATATTTTTGGGGTAAATATATATATCCATATACATACACGCATGCATACATATACACATATATACATATACATACCTATATAGACCTACATACTTTTTTAGAATATACCTTTATTATTCCCCGCAAACCCTACCACCCTTCCCCCAATTGGAGTAAACCAATAATCACTTAAGCTTCTACCTTCAGTTTATATATCTTATACACATTTTACAGACACAATCTATTTTACAATAGTTATATTTTGTTTGTTTTTACTCCTTCCTCTATTTCTGATGTACACCTCCTCTTGTTAGCTTTACACGAGATATGCATGGAAAGTAGGAGAGAGATGCGACACAGAAACGATAACATCTACAGCTTTCCCCTTTGCTAACCATGTCACTCCCTCAGATACACATGGTCAGCACGGTCCTAATCGACATCCTGAATGAAACAACTCAACCGTGAACTGTGGATTACATTCATTTCCGCATCTCCAAAATTCCTTTCATGTGTAAGGAACAATGAGGCCTTCCAGGTCATCCTGGTCTCATAGACAAGACGTATCATAGTAAATGTAAATTCGGGACACTCAAATTAGTATGATATTTTACGTTTGGTATGGTTACATAAGACAGGTGGTTACTTAAGGCAAAAACAAAAGGAGGGTAGGCGTATAACGCGAACGTCTAGCAACCCAAAGCGTGCGAGTTCGAATCTTATCACGGACAACTTTTGTATTTTAGCTAATTAACAACTTTTGAACTACTTACTACTTTTTAGCTACTTTGCAACTACTTAGCATGTTAGCTAACCTTTCCACTAATCCTAACCTTAACCCTTTTAGCTAACCCTAACCCTAACTCTTGAATTTAATTCCTAAACTTAACCATTAACTTATGTTATATGATGCACATAGTATTGAAACATCTTGCGTCTGAGTATAATATGCTTAAAAAAGGACACTGAAGCCATGTACTGCAACATACAAACAAAAGGTGTTCCTTTTACAATGCAAATAACCTTTTCTCTAAAGCTTACTGTGTGCTTCCCAGTCAAAACAGTTTGCGCATATATTGTGACATTTTTGTTTGTTTTGGTGTTCAGAAGCATTCGAGTGCACTTCTTTTTTTCGTGAGGTAAACCAAACTTTGGTAGCCGAAGTCTACACCCCTTGACTGGTCAACTGTAGGTATTCTTCAATTAAGTGTTGTCATTCAACAAGTTTTTATGCAAATGTTTTCACTTGAGAAATACTGCACTAAACATCTTAGTTAGATGTACAATTGCGCCGCTAAGACCTCCATGGCAAAAACGTCAAAATGAATGACTATTCTGAGGAAATGTCACTGTATGTTGTTGCTACGGCGTCTCAAGAGTGACAAACAGTAATATTGCTGCTTTTTTCCTCATTTTTTGTCTTTTAATGCGAGGCACAGACGTTTGCTTCGCCAAGCCGAGTTCTGCTAGCATGAAACTAAACCGAGTATGCGGACACCTTAAGTCTCATCTCTTTGCTCTGCCTCTCTTGCTCTCTCTCCCTATCTTTCTTGCTTGTACTCAATACTACTGCTATTATTTCATGAGCAGCATCCTTCTCATTGGGGACTGGAGCTGGGGTGAAGTTCTCTTCAGATGACATTTCAATGATTTAATCCACAGCTGTCATCACCAGCCCCCTTCCCTCCACCCCCTCCGTCTCTAGTTATTTGACAGCATAATGATTGTGAATGCCGCCCCCCCCCCCCCCCCCCCCCCATCCAGAGAGAAATTCGAGGGCCTCACAGCGCCAACAAAAATAATGTAACAGGACTTGACTTCTATCACACAAGTTGTGCATACAAAACGGACCCTGTTTCAAAAGTATTTTTTCTTATTGATTCTCTTTACACTCCAGTTCTATCTTTATGTGTTGTAATTTTTGTAAAGAACTGTTGACAGAAAAAGCACCATATATCTTCTTGGGTCTGAGGAGATAAAAAAAATGGCAAGTCTCCTTTACAACATCGGGAGTAATGTTTTTGTGTGAGCCAGCCGGTTCCTCTTGGCTCGCTGGAGTGCTGGGAGGGGTTATCCGCCATCAAAACACTCAATATCCCTCCAAAGCTCTTACATCTAAAGGACTCATTTGACCTTCACCTACACCGATTGTTTCAGCTGCATTATCTATCCTAGCCAGATGAGTCAGATAGAACTGGGATGAGTCCCACATGGCACCCTATCCCCTATATAGTACACTACTTTTGACTAGGACATTGACTTATTTATTTTTGTATATAAGAATTTGTTCTTAACTGACTTGCCTAGTTTAAACAAAGGTTACATTAAAAAAAACTAATTTGACTAGGGCCTATAAGGCTCTGGTCAAAAGCAGTGCACTTTATGCAATAGAGTGCCATTTGGGATACAGTCCTGGGTTTGGGGGAGCAGAACAGAGCAGGCTCACAGGTAGGGAGGGGCCAGGGGATGACGGGTGGCCCTTTATACCAGTCACACAACTGCATTAGTCACCAGGAAGAGAAAACATGGGGAAACCCTCAGCCAACTAATTACAATCACTCAACTTGGGAGAGCGCCGAGGGGGAGGGAAATGAGAGGTGAGGGGAGAGTTGGTTATGGGTAGGGTAAGGAGGAAGGGGAGGAGTGAAATCCCCTAGCTTGGGGTGATATATATTCCAGAAAAGCTATGTCAGCTCGGTGGCGGTATAATCCACTGTGACAAGTGAAATGATTAATGAGGTTTGAATGGCTGCAGCAGAGGTTTAATGAGCGGAAATATTTTCGATGAAGATGCTTTGCAGTATATTTGAAAGATGGTTAAAAACCCCATGCCTGAAAATAGTAACCTTTTTAACCCCGCAACCCCCTACCCTACTCTTTCTTATTTATGTGATGTCGTTACGAGATATTGCATTACAATCACAGCAGCACATCACTACAGTACCTATATAGCAGCATACTACTACAGTGTAGCAGAGCCAGTGTGGACCGGGACTGGGCTTGGCCTGTTTCTCCTTGCTACAGGAGGATTCACGCTCATGTGCTCGACGAAGACGTTCTCAGGGAAATTACCATCAGATTTCCACAGCAGGTGGTGCTTCCTGTTCCGCTGATCGGGTGCCAAGGCCATTCATGACTCAAGGTTGCTCTGACTCAGTGGTGGGAGTCAGCACGAGACAAGGTAAGTACTGTATGTGTAAAACCCATTGATAACACTGGATAGAAAAACAATGGCAACGGACACTGTCCTTCTTTGGCTCCATGTTCGATTGAACGGCTGTTGCATTGTTTGTGATAAATTGTTCAAAAGATCAAAACAACAATGAGAGGCCTGTGCAAAACAGCTCTCTTTTGATATACTGTAGTGGACCTCCCCCTCTGTCACGCTCTCTCTCTGTCTCGCTACGTCTCTCTCTCTCTCTGTCTGTCTCTCTGTCTGTCTCTCTGTCTGTCTCTCTGTCTGTCTCTCTGTCTGTCTGTCTGTCTGTCTGTCTGTCTGTCTGTCTGTCTGTCTGTCTGTCTGTCTGTCTGTCTGTCTGTCTGTCTGTCTGTCTGTCTGTCTGTCTGTCTGTCTGTCTGTCTGTCTGTCCTCTCTCTCTGTCCTCTCTGTCCTCTCTCTCTGTCCTCTCTGTCTCTTTCTCTCGTTCTCTCTCTCTCTCTTTGTCTCTCTATCTTTCTCCATATACTGTTGTGAGCTAGTATGATGTTTAACAGAACCTATAAATGCAGTGTCACACTTGGCCACCCAAGTGATGTTATTACCCTATTGTATAAAAGCTTGTCACGTTGGACCATAACAGACATAATTTCAGACCCTTCAAATCGCCATTGCCCCCTTTGTAGTTTGTAAGTAGCAGCAAATCAAACTACTGTACATTACGCCATTATACATTTGATTGCTGAATACATCATATTGGCTGTAATGTTGACTCGCTTTCAAATGAGGGTTGTTGATCTTCGACAGTCAAGATTAAAAGGAAAAAAATTGCCTAGAGCGCAGTTTGAGTACACTTTTCCAATATCTCCAGAACATAGATATGATCACATCCCACATGGTTCACACCGCATTACACAAGTAGAGTATTAAATAATGCAGCAGGTTTCGTATTGATATGATATGAATGTATTGACAGCACAGGTCAATGTGGGTACCTTAAAGAAGAAGCTCTGTCTCAATGCCAATCTTAATCAAGGAGGATCATTCATTTTAGCTGGGATGTTATGGTGGGCCCAGTGGTGATCTAAACATATTAGTGTCAGCTCATGTGGCTGGTGTGCTCCTAACCAGAACACATGTCAATACTTCTGTATTCATAGAGACAAGTATGGCAATATAGCATCTGCTTGATTTGAATTCTTGCATTTTTTACAATGACATGAAAATGTTTTTATATTTTGCCACGGTATAGAGAACATCAATCAATAGATAAGAATTAAAAGCAATTTACCACCAGTAATAACAATCACAAATTCTCAGCTGATGTCAATTATAGGTCAACATAGTGAGACCAAATCAAATTTTAATGGTCACATACACATGTTTAGCAGATATTATTGTGGGTGCAGCAAAATGCTTGTGTTTCGAGCTCCAACAGTGCAGTAATATCTAACAAGTAATATCTAACAATTTCACAACAATACACACAAATCTAAAGTAAGGAACAAAGAATATATACATTTTTGGATGAGCAATGTCGGAGCGGCATAGACGAAAATACAGTAGAAAAGAACAGAATACAGTATATACATACAGTATGAGATGAGTAATGCAAAATATCTAAACATTATTAAAGTGACTTGTGTTCCATTATTAAAGTGGCCAGTGATTTCAGGTCTATGTATATAGGGCAGTAGCCTCTAATGTGCTAGCGATGGCTATTTAACAGTCTGATGGCCTTGAAATAGAAGCTGTTTTTCAGTCTCTCGGTCCCAGCTTTGATGCACCTGTGCTGACCTCGCCTTCTGGATGATAGTGGGGTGAACAGGCAGTGGCTCGGGTGGTTGTTGTCCTTGATGATCTTTTTAGGCCCCGGTGATGCGTAGGGCAGTCCGCACCACCCTCTGGAGAGGTGCAGTTGCCGTACCAGGCGGTGATACAGCCTGACAGGATGCTCTCAATTGTGCATCTGTAAACGTTTCAGAGGGACTTGAAGAGGCGCTGTTGCACCTTCTTCACCCCACTGTCTGTGTGGGTGGACCATTTCAGTTTGTCAGTGACGTGTACGCCAAGCTTCCCACCTTCTCCACTGCGGTCTTGTCGATGTGGATAGGGGGGTGCTCCCTCTGCTGTTTCCTGAAGTCCACGATCAGCTCCTTTGTTTTGTTGACGTTGAGTGAGAGGTTATTTTCCTGGCACCACACTCCCAGGGCCCTCACCTCCTCCATGTAGGCTGTCTCATCGTTGTAGGTAATCAAGCCTACTTCTGTTGTGTCATCTGCAAACTTGATTATTGAGTTGGAGGCGTGCATGGCCAGGCAGTCATGGGTGAACAGGAAGTACAGGAGGGGACTGAGCATGCACCCTTGTGGGGCCCCTGTGTTGAGGATCAGTGAAGTGGAGGTGTTGTTTCCAGCCTGCATCACCTGGGGGCGGCCTGTCAGGCAGTCCAGGACCCAATTGCAGGGCTCAGACCCAGGGCCCCGAGCTTGATGATGAGCTTGGAGGGTACTATGATGTTGATTGCTGAGCTATAGTCAATAAACAGCATTCTTACATAGGTATTCCTATTGTCCAGATGGGATAGGGCAGTGTGCAGTGTGATTGCATCGTCAGTGGATCTATTGTAGCAGCAAGCAAATTTAAGTGGGCATAGGGGTCAAGTAAGGCAGAGGTGATTTGATCCTTGACTAGTCTCACAAAGCACTTCATGATGACAGAAGTGAGTTCTACGGGGCGATAGTCATTTAGTTCAGTTACCTTTGCATTCTTGGGTACAGGAACAATGGTGAACATCTTGAAGCATGTAGGGACAGCAGACTGGGATAGGGAGAGATTGAATATGTCCGTAAACACTCCAGCCAGCTGGTCTGTGCATGCTCTGAGGACGCGGCTAGGGATGATGTCTGGGCCGGCAGCCTTGCGAGGATTAACACACTTAAATGTCTGACTCACGTCGGCCACAGAGAATGAGAGCCCACAGTCCTTTGTAGCTGGCCATGTCGGTGGAACTGTGTTATCCTCAAAGCGGGTGAACAAGGTGTTTATCTTACCCCGATGCAAGACGTTGGTGACTTCGACGTGGCTGGTTTTCCCTTTGTAGTCCGTGAT
The DNA here is from genome assembly GCF_016432855.1 of Salvelinus namaycush. Lineage (NCBI taxonomy): Eukaryota > Metazoa > Chordata > Actinopteri > Salmoniformes > Salmonidae > Salvelinus > Salvelinus namaycush. The sequence goes on along the minus strand of NC_052335.1, from coordinate 16,729,910 downwards.
TATCTGTAGACCCTGCCACATACATCTCGTGTCTGAGCCATTGAATTGCGACTCCACTTTGTCTCTGTACTGACTTTTTGCCTCTTTGATTGCCTTACGGAGGTAAAAACTACACCATTTGTATTCGGCCATATTCCCAGTCACTTTTCCATGGTTAAATGCAGTGTTTCGCGCATCCAGTTTTGCGCGAATGTTGCCATCTATCCACAGTTTCTGGTTTGGGTAGGTTTTAATAGTCACAGTGGGTACAACATCTCCTATACATTTCCTGATAAACACAGTCACCGTATCTGTGTATTCGGAGGCTACCCGGAACATATCCCAGTCCGCATGATCAAAACAATCTTGAAGCATGTATTCCGATTGGTCAGACCAGCATTGAATAGTCTGTAGCACGGGTGCTTCCTGTTTTGAGTTTCTGCCTATAGGAAGGGAGGAGCAAAATGGAGTTGTGATCAGATTTCCCTAAGGGAGGGCGGCGGAGGGCCTTGTAGGCATCTCGAAAATTTCAGTAGCAGTGGTCCAATGTTTTCTCAGAGCGAGTGCTATAGTCAATGTGGTGGTAGATTTTCGGTAACCTTTTCCTCAGATTATCTTTGTAGAAATATCCGGCTACAATAAATGTGCCCTCAGGATATGTGGTTTCCAGTGTAGTTCTTTGAGGTCCGTCATTGTATCTGCTTGAGGGGCAATATACACGGCTGTTACTATAACCAAAGATAATTCTCTTGGGAGGTCATAAGGTCGGCATTTGATTGTGAGGTATTCTAGGTTGGGTGAACAAAAGGACTTGAGTTTCTGTATGTTATCACAATCACACCATGAGTAGTTAATCATGAAACATACACCCCCGCCCTTCTTCTTCCTGGAGAGATCAGTCGATATCCATACATGTTTATATCATATATAACTATGGAAGCCCTATGGATGCCATAAGCTATTCTTTATCTAATAACCCTATACTGAAGTACAGTCCTATTGAAAATCCAATATACTGTCAACTCCCTGCTTTTCACCCTCCAACAGAAGCTCAGGCCAATTTGTTGCAATGGACATGGGCAGATTTGAGTGTTATGAGGCGAATTGATGTTCTGACAGTAGTAATAGTGGGTTTTGTCTTTTGCAATGTGATTTATGAATGTGAGAGTCATTCTCTGGTCCCTGTTTCTGAGGCAGAGTAGTGGGCCTCCAGAGTGCAGCACCTGGCATCAGCGCTACGTTAGGCTGCTCAGGTCCAATTAACATCCCTGCATCCCTGCACAGAGAAGGGATCCCTAAACCCATGGAGCCCCCTGTCCCGAGCCACATCCTCCTCCTGCCTAATTCTCCACTCTGTTTCTCTGCTTTGGTCCTGACCCTATCACATCCTTTACTTTACAGACTTTGGTTTTCGTTTTCAATTTCAAATTTCGAGGTTGGTTCTGTTTAGGTGTGGACGCGCACTGAATTGAATCATCCTTGTTGGGCAGGGCGCCTTGTAACTTTTGCCTCATTAGTCAGTCGTTAGTGTCACCTGTGCTGGCACAGGTGATATTTAAGAGTTGTGGAGCCAATGCTCCAGTGGCATGAGATATGTTGGATGAGCTACATGGCAGTTTAGCTCTTCCTCTTTAAATTGTTAACAATGCCTTTTATCTTGCGTCTCCCCTGTTTGGTTTGTTCCACGTTTGGTTTGACTCCCTAACCTAAGTTGGTGGAGATTTTCTTTCCTTTTGTCTGATATTAGTCAACTCTAGTGGGCGTTCATGGTGGGTGTTAAGACCCAACTGGAGTTTGCTTGGTCAGCACCCAGTCAGTAGGAACCCCAGGGATGCCTTTCAGAAACCATTTCAAAACCCCACCTGTTTCATTTTGGTTGTCAGTGACTTATTTATCAGTTCCTTTTTTCTGTTGAGCGATGGTTTTTGATTTCTTATTGTGGAACTTAACATTCAAAATGCATGAAGTCTTTCTCTCTCAATATGCTCTCTCTATTTCTCTTTACCGAGACTCAGTCCATCTCTTTCTCTAAGCGCTGAGCATGTACTATTATTCTTTTGGGGATCGATGATGTCGTGTGCTTCCGGAGATACACAGAATAAAATGTTGCACTTCCAAATAAAGCAGCAATCAGCTGTTGAAACAATAACAAAGTCCCTGTTTCGGTAAAAAGCTGAGGGATGGGGTAGAGAAATGTAGCCACTCTCAAATTCATAGACAGAGCTATGGATGCAAGGACTGACCAAGTGACCATCCATGATATCACAATTACTGTTTTAACCATGTTTTGAGGCTATATAGGGTTTGTTTACATTTACTCTGTTAATTGTAGTAAAACAAGCTTATATTTTGGGTTTTGATGGGGTACGACAGTTGAACTAAGCTTATGAGGCATTTACAGTATACGTTATATTCTTCAAGAATAAATGGGTACATATCATTCATTTATAAGTCCAAACATGTATGCAGCAACTGCATATTGCCCCTTTAGAGGAAAACAGTGTGTACTGTACTTCCAACGTATGTAAGTACAGTTGCGGCCAAATATATTGGCACACTAGCACTTTTCTACAATTATTCACTATTTCTTCTAAAATAAGTTGAAATTACATTTTCTAAATTGAATCATTTGATTTAACATTGCAGAACAAAATTTATTTTGTAAACTTCATTTTACAATTTTAATTTAGAAAATAAATACTAAAGGTATTAGCAAAATGATTGGCACCCTGGAGCTAGTAAATGCAGAAAAATGCTTCTTGTAGCCAACAATGAGCTTACTGCACCTTTCTACTGGCAATTTGTCCCACTTTTTAGCAGCAAGCTTCTCTAATTCGTCAATGTTTGAGGGGTGCCCTCCACCAACTGCTGTTGTCAGATCTCGCTATAGGTTTTGGATGTGATTCAGATATGGACTATTCGCTGGCCACTCCAGAACAGTCCAACGTTTCTTCTTTGAACCATTCCAGGGAGACCCAGTTTTTGGACACTGGGTTGAACATTGGACTCCAAAACACCTTGATAATCTGCTGATTTCATGATCCCTTGCGCATGCTCAAGGCCCCCAGTACCAGAGGCAGCAATGCAACCCCACAGCATTAAACCCATGATTGATTGTAGAAAGGATGTCCTTTTCATTGAATGCTTCAGTTGGTCGTCCTTAGAGTCATGTATAAAATGCCCAGTTGCCCATTATTTTGGCTACCATGGCTGGAAGAAGAGATCTCAGTGACTTTGAAAGAGGGGTCTCAAAGGAGCATAGGGTGTGTGTGTGTGTGTGTGTGTGTGTGTGTGTGTGTGTGTGTGTGTGTGTGTGTGTGTGTGTGTGTGTGTGTGTGTGTGTGTGTGTGTGTGTGTGTGTGTGTGTGTGTGTGTGTGTGTGTGTGTGCGCGTGCGCGTGCGCGTGTGTCAGTCACCAGATCTCAAACCAACTTGAACACTTATTGGAGATTCTGGAGAGGCACCTGAGACAGCGTTTTCCAACACCATCAACAAAACAGCCAATGGTGGAATTTTCTCGTGGAAGAATGAACCACAGACCACTGTCTGTGGTTCAACAAATGCTAAATCATCTCTCAACACACACCATTGTGATGTACTTTACAATATGCTTGACAAAACCAACCTCCCTCTTGAGAGTGACCGTCATCTTTCATAGAACTCCACAACAAAGGAGAACAATCTGTGCTTCAGTGTGTAAACGTGTGTACACTCTCTCTTTCTCTCTCTCTCTCTCTGTGTGTGGGGATTTTGATGAATAGTGGTGATTATTTGTGAGAGCCTTAAGAGTGGTTTACGGGATTACAGGCCATCACGGGGGTGGAAGACGATCACTGAGGCAGAAAATAACTTTCATAAGGAATCTCCATTTAAATAATACACAACGCAGACAAACAAGACCTTACAGGCCCAGGGTGCTACGTTGAACAAAGATCATTGTGGACAGCTAGGAACAAAATAAACCCCACTGCTGGTTTCCAACAAGAAATATAAATCAGAAAAAAAACAATTCCATGTTTCAAATCAAAGGAAACACTTGCAACAAGGAGCTGGTCTGGTTGTCACTGAATTGGAGTCACAGCTGAAATTAGATAACTGTCCAATACTGTTAAAGAAGTCAAAAAATATACACTGCTCAAAAAAATAAAGGGAACACTAAAATAACACATCCTAGATTTGAATGAATGAACTATTCTTATTAAATACTTTTTTCTTTACATAGTTGAATGTGCTGACAACAAAATCACACAAAAATTATCAATGGAAATCAAATTTATCAACCCATGGAGGTCTGGATTTGGAGTCACACTCAAAATTAAAGTGGAAAACCACACTACAGGCTGATCCAACTTTGATGTAATGTCCTTAAAACAAGTCAAAATGAGGCTCAGTAGTGTGTGTGGCCTCCACGTGCCTGTATGACCTCCCTACAACGCCTGGGCATGCTCCTGATGAGGTGGCGGATGGTCTCCTGAGGGATCTCCTCCCAGACCTGGACTAAAGCATCCGCCAACTCCTGGACAGTCTGTGGTGCAACGTGGCATTGGTGGATGGAGCGAGACATGATGTCCCAGATGTGCTCAATTGGATTCAGGTCTGGGGAACGGGCGGGCCAGTCCATAGCATCAATGCCTTCCTCTTGCAGGAACTGCTGACACACTCCAGCCACATGAGGTCTAGCATTGTCTTGCATTAGGAGGAACCCAGGGCCAACCGCACCAGCATATGGTCTTACAAGGGGTCTGAGGATCTCATCTCGGTAACTAATGGCAGTCAGGCTACCTCTGGCGAGCCCATGGAGGGCTGTGCGGCCCCCCAAAGAAATGCCACCACACACCATGACTGACCCACCGCCAAACCGGTCATGCTGGAGGATGTTGCAGGCAGCAGAACGTTCTCCACGGCGTCTCCAGACTGTCACGTCTGTCACGTGTTCAGTGTGAACCTGCTTTCATCTGTGAAGAGCACAGGGCGCCAGTGGCGAATTTGCCAATCTTGGTGTTCTCTGGCAAATGCCAAAAGTCCTACACGGTGTTGGGCTGTAAGCACAACCCCCACCTGTGGACGTCGGGCCCTCATACCACCCTCATGGAGTCTGTTTCTGACAGTTTGAGCAGACACATGCACATTTGTGGCCTGCTGGAGGTCATTTTGCAGGGCTCTGGCAGTGCTCCTTCTGCTCCTTCTTGCACAAAGGCGGAGGTAGTGGTCCTGCTGCTGGGTTGTTGCCCTCCTACGGCCTCCTCCACGTCTCCTGATGTACTGGCCTGTTTCCTGGTAGTGCCTCCATGCTCTGGACACTACGCTGACAGACACAGCAAACCTTCTTGCCACAGCTCGCATTGATGTGCCATCCTGGATGAGCTGCACTACCTGAGCCACTTGTGTGGGTTGTAGACTTCGTCTCATGCTACCACTAGAGTGAAAGCACCACCAGCATTCAAAAATGACCAAAACATCAGCCAGGAAGCATAGGAACTGAGAAGTGGTCTGTGGTCACCACCTGCATAACCACTCCTTTATTGGGGGTGTCTTGCTAATTGCCTATAATTTCCACCTGTTGTCTATTCCATTTACACAACAGCATGTGAAATTTATTGTCAATCAGTGTTGCTTCCTAAGTGGACAGTTTGATTTCACAGAAGTGTGATTGACTTGGAGTTACATTGTGTTGTTTAAGTGTTCCCTTTATTTTTTTGAGCAGTGTATATACTGCAATAACTGCAGAATTACAACTGGCTGCCTTGAATGGCATCGGTATTCCTTGTATGTAAGAAACCCATATGCAAGACTTGCTATCATTCATTCATCCAATGCAGATCAGCATGCAACAACTCCTATTACGATATGGTTAAATTCTCTCTAGAGTAAGATGGAGAACCTTTCCTTTCCCAGTTTTGTTTGTGCATTAACATCTTCTCTGATGTTATTGTGACTATTTATTTCAGGTGCATGACTTCACTGCCATGATGGATGCCTTGCTGCACTTTTCAATGCTGTGCTTTTTTTATGTGGACTTTGGTGAATACATCACCACATTTGATCCTTTCTCTTATAAGTGTGAATGAAAATAGTTGAATGAAAAGAGTCATTAGTGTGAAGCAAGGTAGGCTAGAGGATTGTGTTACACTCTTTCACAACACCATTCATCAGAAAGCTTCACACAATCAATTCATTACTTTGTTGACGTGGCGGGACTGGGATTGAGTGAATGGCGAGTTAGCTCACATTAGCCTACAGGTATTACATGACATATTTTATCATATTGCAGCAACTAGGGCGGTCTCTGCGAATTAAGCTTACACTTTATCCACTTGAGATGTTTTCCTTTCACTCATTATAACAGTAATGTGCATGTGACCATCCCACTGACTTTGATGGGAATGATTTTTAAAGGAAACACTTGTCACATATTCAAAGGCAACAAGGAACTGGTCTGGCCTGTCACTGAGGGGAATAATAGTGAATATGTTCTCGAAGGAGAGGGCACAGTGCACAATGCAATGCATAGCACACAAGGAACAAACATGACTTTATTAGCCACTGCGACCTGGACTCAGGGGTAGACGTAACATAGTAAATTAAAATCTGGGACACTGAAATTAATAAATGTTACGTATGGTATGTATTCATTTGTGGATGTCCATCATCCATTTCTTATGATATGTTACAAATTACAATTGGTATGATACTGCATGTTACGAATTACAATTGGTATGATATGTTATGGATTGCAATTGTTACAATATGTTACGAATTTGCAATATGTATGATATGTTATGAATTCCAATTTGGTGTGACTAATGTTAGCTAGGCTAAGGGGTTAGAGTTAGGAGTTAAGGTTAGGGGTTAGGGTTAATGGTTAAAATTAGGGTTAATGTTAGGGGAAGGGTTAGCTAACATGTTAAGTAGTTGCAAAGTAGTGAAAAAGTATTTGCAAAGTTGCTAATTAGCTAAAAATGCTAAAGTTGTCCGTGATGAGATTTGAATACCAACTATTGGGTTGCTAGACTTAGCGTTATACATCCACCTGATCAACCACCATTCTTTCGTTTTTGCCTTAATTAACCTTCTGTCTTATCTAACCAAACATAACAGAAATTAGGAATGAGTTGCCTCTGCCTATAAAAAAAACGTCCTCTCTGGATAGCTCAATATGTTTGATGTCCTCTGTGCCCATATGAATAACCCCTATGATGTAACTGGAATGATGAGATAGATGTTCTTCTTTTATGTTTTTGTTTTATTATTTCACTGCCATACTGTGTTCGATCTTGTATAGCCATCTTGTCTCAAGAGGACCACAATGGAAATAAGTCCCAGACTTTATTGTGTGCTATCCTCGATGATTTTATTCATGTGCATGTATGGCTTTTAAGTTTTATGTGTGTTTGTTTTTTAAAATGGTCGAATAATAAACTAAACTAAACTAAACATTTCATACTAATTTGATAATCCCGGATTTCAGTTTACTATGTTACGTCTAGTCTATGAGACTAGGCTGGTCAACAATATGTCAATGTGAATAAAAAGAAGGGAAGCACTGCAAGGGTACATCTTTGTGGATCTTTGTAGATAGCAGGTGCTCCTTGGAGGAAAAAATGTCATCAAAAGAAAGGTGGACCAAGGCACTCTTCATATAATACAAATGCCTTTATGTGTATGGCATGTTCAATGAAACAATTAAAAAAAAACTCCAACACGTTAGGGAGTACTCCCTGACAAAGGCCATGCAGCCGAACAACCTGGTCTCGTAATATTCTGTACGTAAATCCGAGAACACTCCATTTAGTATGATATGTTACATTTTGTATGGTATGTATTAATTTGTGGATGTCCATCATCCATTTCGTATGATATGTTACAAAATACTATTTGTATGATATGTTATGAATTGTAATTCGTACAATATGTTACACATTTGCAGTACGTATGATATGTTATGGATTGTAGCGTTTTTAAATCGTTGTTCTATTGAACATGCCATACAAATAAAGCCATTTTAATTATATGAAGAGTGCCTTATCCCTATTTTCTTTTTAATACGTCAATGTGTCTTTGAATGTGTGTAGCCTAGTGGAGGTAGTTACAGCTAGAGTCATGCAAGGATGCAGAGTTCACTGGGGTACCTTCCCAGGCTTAGTCATCTCCTTCATGGATAGGCCTTTTCCCATGTATCCTGGCCGGGGACTCTACAGTGAGCAGTGACCTCGTGGGGCATTTAAGCCCTGAACAGCACCTGACAGGCAGCTTGTCTCACAGGCTGCGTGCCTGTGAGACAAGGCTTAGCAAGCTCACTTAGCTAGCTAGTCTCGTAAGCTAGTTAGCTAGGTAGTCTTGTTAGCTAGTTAGCTAGCTAGTTAGCTAGTTATCTATGCTGGTTGTTAGCTTACATAACTGATATATGTATAATTATAAGGGACACTTCATGTTTAATGGATCATATTTAAATTTACAGAGCTCCATTCATGACAGGCTGATCAGATTAGCTTTCAGCATCAGAGCTTGATCAGATTCAATAGCAGCCTTAGAGGCTGACAAGTCAGGATGCTGCCTTGTAGGCTGTTTCAAAAGCAAAGCTCCTTGAAGGCATATTAGCAGTCAAAGTGCATTATAGGCTGATGCATATCTGATCCAGTGGGTGAGCTCTATTCCTGAAAGGCTGATCAGAGTCAATAGCAGCCTCAGAGGCTCAAAAGTCAGGATGCTGCCATTCATGGTTCAATGTCTGCCAGCTCCCTATGCCAGACTAGACAGGTCTCTACGCAGCATGCATGTAGCAGCCATTGACAGAGAGCAAGAGTGCTGTGTGCCCAGTGGCTGCCATAGAGACACACAACAACACAGTAAACGCACGTAGCCCAGTCAGCACAGGCAACCTGCCCAACCTAAACATGCCGCAGGCCCCTTAGAAGACAAGCCCACCTAGCCCCTCCTCAACCCCTTTCTCTGGGCTCAACCTCACTCTCTCCTACTCTGTAGGTCCCCCACACACCAAGGTGACTGAGTTTTTACAATCACTTAAGCAAACACCTATCTTTATTTGTACTGCTGCTACAGTAGGCTTCAACACTTTCAAACTCCCTTCAACACTCAAGCTCAAATACTTGAACACTCTCCAGCTCTTTACGCTCCCTATGGTTCCCTATGCCTGCATGTTCTATGCCTGCATGTTCTATTGGAATGGATGATTCAGGGGTACGACTGGCTACAGCTTCTTTCGACATTACTTCTCACACTGTGTCTCATTGCTTTCCAGACACCGGCAACCTGTTATTGGCTGTTTGTGAATCATTGTTCTACAAGGGGAATCACATAATACCTCTTTGGGGTCTTTATTGAAAAGAAGACATTTGGCGTTTCTCAAAATGTATACTACCGTGCTCCGAGCACGCAAATTGGAGCATGGTTGGGTCGGAGTATGAGTCCAAATCTAAGTATGCGAAACGGAGCAACGGAGGGCACTCTCAAAAGTGTACTCCGTTTGTACATATTTTAAGCATGCATTGATTCAAGCTTCAACTGAAAGTATGCATAGAAATATAACGCAACCACATAAAAAATGATGCAACATTTCTTTAAATCAATGGCGGCCATTATTTGAGCTAAAGCGAGAGAAAATACACTCCGACTTCAAAATAAAATGTTGCCTATTCACACCTCATACGTTAATAAATACATGTTGTGTTAATTTTGATATGTTTACCTGCCTACGTACTGTAGATCGCAAGCCCATAATAATTCAATTGGGCTAACTGGCTAATTACTAATACTGTTAGCCAGCCAGATAGCCACAAATAATTGTTAGCTTGCTACCCACAAATAATTAACGTCTATCTTGAATAACATTAGTTTTAGGTGTTTTTTTCCTGTTAAACTATCTGGTTAGCTACCATATTTTTACGATTCACATATAGCTAGCTGATAGTTATTAAGTAAAACATTTATTTTGTGTGTATCTTGTTTTGTCTCTATTGCCATTGTTGTCCTGGCTGGAAGATGGTTCAGTGAATGGGGTACTGTAAGTCCATAGTTTTAAGTCAATAGGGCTAACTGGCTAGCTATCTAGCCACAAAAAAAATGGTAGCGACCCTCAAAAAATGTACAGTGGGGAGAACAAGTATTTGAAACACTGCCGATTTTGCAGGTTTTCCTACTTACAAAGCATGTAGAGGTCTGTAATTTTTATCATAGGTACACTTCAACTGTGAGAGACGGAATCTAAAACAAAAATCCAGAAAATCACATTGTATGATTTTTAAGTAATTCATTTTCATTTTATTGCATGACATAAGTATTGATACATCAGAAAAGCAGAATTTAATATTTGGTACAGAAACCTTTGTTTGCAATTACAGAGATCATACGTTTCCTGTGGTTCTTGACCAGGTTTGCGCACACTGCAGCAGGGACTTCTCCATACAGACCTTCTCCAGATCCTTCAGGTTTTGGGGCTGTCGCTGGGCAATACGGACTTTCAGCTCCCTCTAAAGATTTTCTATTGGGTTCAGGTCTGGAGACTGGCTAGGCCCCTCCAGGACCTTGAGATGCTTCTTACGGAGCCACTCCTTAGTTGCCCTGGCTGTGTGTTTCGGGTTGTTGTCATGCTGGAAGACCCAGCCACGACCCATCTTCAATGCTATATCTTGTTTTATTTATTTGTGCCATTGTCTTGGCTGGAAGAAGGTTCAGTGAATGGAGAAGTGAAGCGTGAGGTAATACAGTAAGGGGAGTGCGAGTGCTTCTCAAATGTATTGCAGCACGGTAGTAGGGATATTGAGAAACACCCACTGTAGTATTATTAAGGTTTTGCGGTGTATTATCCGTATGTCCCATATCTCTCTTCCTGAGTGTAACTGTGTGCATTTTGTCCCTTCAGTCACTCCATACACAAAGCTAGCGCTCCTCTACTGCACTTAGCCTGTGGTTCCGGAATTGTAAAGGAGTTCTATAAGAGTCCAGTCTACCTACAGCTGCTGCAAATGGACATTATGTTTTCATTTCTTAAAAGCGGGTCTGGGTTTATTTTACTTGAACCAAACCAGTCCAGTGAATAGTTTAAGGGAAGATGTTGATATGGAAATCTGATGTCTCAAACTGTGAATTGGAAGAACGACTTATCAGATATGATTAAGATGTAGAACATGTGGAATTCATTTGCCAACCCTGGTTTTCACAAGCTAGGCACTTATTTTCTATATTTCACTGTTTATATCATGGAACTAAAGTATAACGTAAAGGGTGTGTGTGTCTTAAAATGACACTCTATTCCCTGTAGGGTGCACTACTAGTCCTGACCATAAGTAGTGGGAATAGAGTGCCATTTCAGATGTACAGTGCCTTTATAAAGTATTCATACTCCTTGACTTATTCCACATTTTGTTGTGTTACAGCCTGAATTCAAAATGGATTGAATAGATTTTTCTTCTCACCCATCTACACACAATACCCCATAATGAAAAAGCGAAAACATGTTTTTAGAAATGTTTGCAAATGTATTGAATATTAAATACAGAAATTTCTAATTTACATAAGTATTCACACCCCTGAATCAATACTTTGTAGAAGCACCTTTGGCAGCGATTACAGCTTTGAGTCTTTCTGCGTAAGTCTCTAAGAGCTTACCTGGACTGTATAATATTTGCATTATTCTTTCAAAAAATCTTCAAGCTCTGTCAAGTTGGTTGTTGGTCATTGCTAGACAGACATTTCCAGGTCTTGCCATAGATTTTCATGCTGATTTAAGAACTGTAACTAGGCCACTCAGGAACAATCAATGTCTTCTTGGTAAGCATATCCAGTTTATATTTGGCCTTATGTTTCAGGTTACTGTCTTGCTGAAAGGTAAATTTGTCTCTCAGTGTCTGTTGGAAAGAAACTGAACCCGGTTATACTCTTGGATTTTGCCTGTGCTTATCTCTATTCTGTTTATTTATATCCTAAAAAACTCCCTAGTCCTTGTCAATGACAAGCATACCCATAACATGATGCAGCCACCACTATGCTTGACAATATGAAGAGTGGTACTCAGTGATGTGTTGTGTTGGATTTGTCCCAAACATAGCCCTTTGTATTCAGGATATAAAGTTCATTTCTTTGCCACATTTCTTGCAGCTTGACTGAGGGACCTTGCAGATAATTGTATGTGTGGGATACAGAGAAGAGGTAGTCATTCACAAATCATGTTAAACACTATTATTGCACACAAAGCGAGTCCATGCAACTTATTATGTGACTTGTTAAGCACAGTTCTTACTCCTGAACTTGCCATAGGCTTGCCATAACAAAGGGGTTGAATACTTATTCACTCAAGACATTTCATCTTTTCATTTTAAATTAATTTGTAAAAAAAAATTATTACATTATGGGGTGACAAGCCAGTGTCACAAAATCTCAATTTAATCAATGATAAATTCAGGCTGTAAGACAACAAAATGTGAATAAAGTCAAGGGGTGTGAATACTTTCTGAAGGAACTGTATTTACTCGGGACCAGATTCGGACATTTGTCATTTATAGAAGTATGGCGACAACCTGTGCATGTGCTACACAAGAACCAATTGAATTTTCTGTTCATGGACACCCCTCGCTAGCACCATTCACTAATCACGATTTTTCGAGCTTTGTTCTTTTAATCTTGTAAACTTACTTAATTGTGCTAGGTTAGCGCAACGGAGAACAGAAACTGGATAGTGGTTGCTGATCACGAGAGTACATATTTCATGTTCTTAGGCTGTGTCTACACAGGCAGCCCAATCCATTTTAAGAGTTAAAGTGCAACCCATTTCACCAGGAGGCAAATGTAAACAGGAGGCTAGCACATAAGCCTGGAGAGAAGTACAATAGGACATATGAACAAAAGTGGTGTTAGGGATAGGATAGGATTCTAATACCGATTTTGTTTCTTCACCTCACAATATGGTCAGATTTTTTTATGGTTGTCTTGTCATTATCGTTATTGTCTTGACTGTATTTCATTTAATATATGTATTTTTTTATTGTAAAAAAAACTTTACCAGCCATGTTCACATAAAAAAACAACTGCTCTGCGCTCTATAAAACAAATATAAAAACCCTCCACCCTAATGTAGTTGGTTTCCAGCATCAAATAAAGGAGAGGATACCTACCCTATGAGTGTTCTCTGCTCTCTCAGGGAAACTAGTCGTTCCCCCTTCTCTCCCAACTGCCTTGTCCCCTCCTTCCTTGAGGGAGGGGACAATAATACAAAAGACTGGGGAGCTACAGGCTGCCAGATGGGAAGTGATGTCATTGGCAGACTGGAGGTGGCTGTCCTCTTCCTCCACAGACTCCCCCTTCCTGTTCTAGTGGATGAATTATCAGATATGAACAAGAATAGAAACACATCAACTTTAACACAACTAAATGCCAAATTGTTTATCCATTTATGGGTCCTGCCAAATATCAAGTTCCGCAGCTATAATCGGAAGGGGTCACTCACCTCAATGCGTTTGGACCGTGTCCTTAGAGGGCATCATGTTGTCTGGCTTATGGAGGTTAAACTGCGCCTCAGCTCCTGCATGGCCTTCCACTCGTCCAGACACATCTCCATGGCAACCTGGACCACCACCTCCCCCTCCACCTCTGATGGTCTGTGATGAATGGGAGGGATATGTAATACAAACATTACCACTACTAAAAATATAATTATACACCTGTTGCACTTTGCATCTTCCCAGTATCAATCAATGATATTACCTCCCAAAATTGTTCTGTTGTGGTGTGTGCGTGTGTTGTTCCCCCCCTCCCATCTGTGTGTGTGTGTGTATGTGTATGTGTATGTGTGTGTGTGTGTGTGTGTGTGTGTGTGTGTGTGTGTGTGTGTGTGTGTGTGTGTGTGTGTGTGTGTGTGTGAGAGACTCACTGATTCTCCATCTCCACTGGCTGTTGGCTGCCCTCAGGAGACCGTAACCATGCTAAACCATCCATCACATCACTAGGACTTATAATCAAAAACACATGTTTACTTTTGTAACTTAACTCCATGTGGTACTCACCCCATGGCTACAGGGTATTGAAAAGAGCCCCAGTTCAAGGGTCCACGAGCCCCATCTCTTCTTCTTACAGGAGATGCCTCTGAAAGACAGGAAAACAACTTTACATTTACCATGTGGTAAACAAGGATGACACATGACTTGTACACCAAGTGTACAAATCTCTTTTGCAAGATTGATAAGCACTCACATTCCACTGTGGTGTTCATATTCTCTCTTGCCCCTCAGGTTGAAGCTACCTGTAGTATCTATGTTTCTCTGTGCTCTCCCCCCCCCCCCTCTCCCCCCCCCCCCCCTCTCCCCCCCCCGGACCCGTCCGTCAGAGTCTGCGTAATAAGCTGGCCTATGGAGAACATCAGTGGGGGTAGAGTTAATCACTGTCTCACTGATGGTCCATATAATAAGACTATTTTTTTACAAGGCGATGAACAATAAAACGTTTGGCGTGAGCGCGAAAGTTTCAAGCTCATACGACAACCATTAGCCTGGGAGGTGATGAAGCAAGAAATCCATACGTCTCCACCTACTTCTGGATGGAGTACTGCTGTGAGTGCTCCTCTTGGTTGGTCCTGCATTCCCCGAGGCTGGCTCGCCTTGTGCCCCTCTTAGCCTCCTCTCACCCCTCAACTCTCATCCTGGACTCCTCCCCCTCAGGCAGAATGTTTACCACCTAAAGAACATGGAGATTGAAATGGAATAGAGTCAAATAACTTGCTGTCCATGCATCTACAGATACAGTGCCTTCAGAAAGTATTCACACCCCTCGACTTTTTCAACATTTTGTTGTGGTACAGCCTGAATTTTAAATGGATTAAGTTGAGGTTTAGTGTCACTGGCCTACACACAATACCCCATAATGTCAAAGTGGAATTACCTTTTTAGAATTTCTTACGAATGAATTAAAAATGAAAAGCTGAAGTGTCTTGAGTCTAAGTATTCAACCCCTTTGTTATGGCAAGCCTAAATAAGTTCAGGAGAAAAATGTGCTTAACAAGTCACATAATAAATTGTATGTGCAATAACAGAGTTTAACATGATTTTTTAATGACTACCTCATCCCTGTACCCCACACATACAATTATCTGTAAGGTCCCTCAGTCGAGCGGTGAATTTCAAACACAGATTCAATCACAAAGACCAGGGAGGTTTTCCAATGACTCACAAAAAAGGGCATCTATTGGTAGATGGGTAAAATAAAAAAGCAGACAATGAATATCCCTTTGAGCATTGTGAAGTTATTAATTACACTTTGGATGGTGTATCAATACACCCAGTCACTACAAAGTTACAGACTTCCTTCCTAACTCAGTTGCAAGAGAGGAAAGAAACTGCTCAGGGATTTCACCATGAGGCCAATGGTGACTTTATAACAGTTACAGAGTTAAATGGTTGTGATAGGAGAAAACTGAGGATGGATCAACAACACTGTAGTTACTCCACAATACTAACCTAAATGACAGAGTGAAAAGAAGGAAGTCTGTAGAGAATAAAAATATTCCAAAACATGGCACTGAAGTTAAACTACAAAAAATGTGGCAAAGATATGAACTTTATGTCCTGATTACAAAGCGTTATGTTTGGGGCAAATCCAACACAACACATCACTGAGTACCACTCTTCATATTTTCAAGCATGGTGATGGCTCCATCATGTTATAGGTATGCTTGTCATCGGCAAGGACTAAGAAGTTTTTTAGGATAAAAAGAAACAGAATAGGGCTAAGCACAGGCAAAATCATAAAAGAACACCTGGTTCAGTCTGTTTTCCAACAGACACTGGGAGACAAATTTACATTTCAGCAGGACAATAACCTAAAACACAAGGCCAAATGATACACTGGAGATGCTTACCAAGACGATATTGAATGTTCCAGGCCTTGTAACACTTTTGACTTAAATCGTCTTGAAAATCTATGGCAAGACTTAAAAATGGCGGTTCAGCAATGGTCAACAACCAAGTTGACAGAGCTTGAAGAAAATAAAAAGAATAATGTGAACATATTGTACAGTCCTGGTGTGCAAAGCTCTTAGAGACTTACCCAGAAAGACGCACAGCTGTAATCGCTGCCAAAGGTGACTCAGGGGTGTGAATACTTATGTAAATTTGATTTTTCTGTATTTCATTTTCAATACATTTGCTAAAATCTCTAAACACATATTTTCACATCATCATTAAGGGGTATTGTATGTAGATGGGTGAGAGAGAAAAAAGATGTAATCCATTTTGAATTCAAGCTGTAACACAACAAAATGTGGAATAAGTCAAGGGGTATGAATACTTTCTGAAGGCATCTACTGTTAATGTGCCTTCTCAAATGGCTTATCACTTTGACTTTCGGTCCTCTGCTGAACTAGTCAGACGTGTCACAATCACACCTGCATTTATTTCCTCATTGGGGGCAATTTCTCCCCCCCCCCCCCCAAATTCTGCATGTATCAAACACACACAAACCTCTCAATGACAGATACATATTTTATGGCTTCAGAGTACATTCAAAACTCCCAATGGGCTGTCACTGGTGGCCATTCTGAGCAGTCTAGAACTATGACTATAACCTCATAAGAGTAAGATTAACCTGAAATCTCTTGAGCTTCCACTGTTCTACTCATAGTTTGAAACTGCAAGTGAAACAGAGTCGAAGCTCACGATGAACTCGTGGCCGTGTGAGGCTACTATGATTATTTTGAAAAATGAATTTGAGAGAGGTAAACATTTCTCCAACCTCATTCTTCAGCATCATGTGGCAGGGCTACCGTTATGTTTATATTAGGACTAAGGAGTGCACCATTAAGTTGAAACAATATTATGTTACACAATATCAGATGCATAACTTACTGTACTGTAATGCTGCAGAGACACCATTCCTCTTATCACAGCGTTCCCTGCTGATGGATCCCTAACATTTCCCCCCGTCTTGTCTTATTAGCCAACGGTGTACAGTACAGATCTTAGACCCTTCTTACTATTTCTTGTTATGCTTACCTTTTTTGGACTAAATTACCTTTTCAATTGCTTCCAAATTGCTATCACTGTAGTCCTATGTAAACCAATTAGCCTGGCAATTATCCTGGCAAGCATGTTCATATGTAAATATTTCAAATGATCATTGTGACGCTGAATTCTGAAAGGAGGCTGTCAGATAGTGTGATGATACTTACTTGTAGTACATGGAACCAGCAAAGTAACACTGCAGACTGTGGGACGACTGATTTGATTGCCTTTATTTCTTTCATGTCACAGTCAACCATTTCACATCTATAACACAAAGAGAAAACATTAGTGAAACAAAGTAGTACATCCAATCATTGATGGAATAATGACTATAATTAATGTCAGGTAGCAGTTTTGACACCATTCATATTGATAGACATAAAAATTGTTCATGAAACAGCCAACAAGGCAGCACCCTGATTTATGAGCCTCTAGGGCTGCTATTGAATCTGATCAGCCTGGCAAGAATAGAGCTCACCCACTGGATCGTATGCATCAGCCTATGAGACACTGACTGCTAATATGCCTGCGAGGAGCTTTTCTCATGAAACAGACTAGCTAGCCAAGTGAGCATGCTAAGCAGCCATTCTAGAAAGCTAGCTAACAAACACAAAAATATTGCTTATCTACAACAAATCAGTCTGATTTAATATCAGTGATATATCAGTATAAAGCTGCTTTAATTTTGAAAGATACTAGCTATATTACCTTTTTCCTTTAGGCTTCGGCTTTCTGGCTCTGTTTGAATGTGGCTTGATGGCTAGTTGTTCCTTGCACATGCGATTGGCTCTGGTCTTGGGGGCGGCATGCAGGCTGGGAGACAGGCTGCCTGTCAGGCTCTGTTAAGGACTTAAACGCCCCATGAGCTGGTGCTGGTGCTGAACTTCCGAATTCCGATTGCGTTGCTGTCCACTTCAGTTGTTCCGAATCGCCTCTATTAACTAGTTTGTTTGTTTTTTAACATCGGACGATTGACAATACTTGTTGTGAGGCATCAGAAATTCCCAACAACGCAAATACTTACAATATATAAATGCTGCATTGGTGTAGGACCTAGGCTACTGTAGAAATGTGACCCCAGACGATGACTTGAGGCCCTTTGTCACTGAATCCCAACAGATAAAAGTGAGCTAGCCTACTGTAACCCAATGATGTCACTGACAGTGTTGTCCCAGGTTGGGTGGCAGATGTAAACAAGTGTCGCATTGAGAGGCAATCTAGTGTGTCTTTACTTGACTTTGAAGTATAAATCTCCTGACGTGCAAAAAGTACTTTATCAGTAAACTCCCCATGACTTTGAAAGGCTTTGTAAAACCCGCTGTCTCCCTCTCTCAAGAGGCTAACCTAGGTTACTGGCTATTAGATTTACGCGCAACTGTATGGTTTCCCCATTCATGAGGTGGGAGTGATTTCAGGAAGTGCATTTGGCCATTGTGCCACCAGTGAATATTTCACGACTCTCATATGGCTATTGTGTGTGC
This sequence comes from Salvelinus namaycush, assembly GCF_016432855.1. Lineage (NCBI taxonomy): Eukaryota > Metazoa > Chordata > Actinopteri > Salmoniformes > Salmonidae > Salvelinus > Salvelinus namaycush. Next base: position 16,711,447 of record NC_052335.1, on the reverse strand, counting down.
TTCTACAATAAACCACCATCAGCATTACCCCGTCTTCCCCCTTAATCCCAGCACATGGTTACAGTCAAGTAGCCTACATAAATCAGGCGCCACCGATAGTGTAGTTAGAACTAGGAACACATGCACATCAGACGGCCGCGGCTTGCTGCTATTGCAGCAGGAGCAATAGGAATAGTCACTGGTCCGCGGTTAGTAAAGGAGGGGAATGGCTTGAAATGAAACAAAAAAAGCAGAGATGATAAGTATATGACAGTTCTTGTTGCAAATTGCTGCAGTGCTCTTTTTATAGGTGTAGTGTATTCTCATTCGGATTGACTAAACTGGGCAACCGAGCCTCATGTCACATGTGCTTCATAGGAAGAAGCTGGGCATCTGCAAGCTGGATCTGGAGGAGGATGCTGCGGCAAATGATACACAGAGGGCTCAAAGCTTCGTTCTACTGGCTGGGCTTATTTGTTAGTAGGCATCCGGTTTTTTTCCTCACCGTTCCCGCAGTCTTAACCATCATTTTCGGATCTACCGTACTGAGCCGATTCAAGCCCGAAACGGACATCGAGATACTGGTTGCCCCGACACACAGTTTTGCTAAAGTAGAGCGGAGTCTTGCGAACAGTCTTTTCCCCATCGACCAGTCAAAAAACAAGCTGTATTCCGACCTGCATACCCCCGGCAGATACGGGAGACTGATTCTGCTTGCCAAATCTGGAGGAAATATACTGGAGCTAGCCGACCAGGTCCTGCAGGTTCACAAGCAGGTGCAGGATTTGCGGGTTAATTACAAGGGATTCAATTACACTTTCGCTCATCTCTGTGTCCTGAGCCATCGGGATAAGCGATGCCTCTTGGATGATATAATTACGATATTCGAAGATATCCGCTTAGCCATTCTATCGAATCACACTTTTTCAAAGGTGCTCGTGACCTATCCAAATACAACATTAAAGGTAAGACGGCGAGGATTTTGTTTTATAACACGATAGTCTACAATGTTTCCGCCGGCCGCGGGCATCAATTACCGATTTGAGTATCGTATGTGGTGGCAGTTACCCTTAAAGAGAACATGACCGACGTGCTTTGCTACCCCAAACTCCGAATGACCTGGATTAGCAGTGGGACAATGTATCTGCAATGAGACCATAACCTACTGTCTGAAGCCTGCATTCATTTTTTCAATGAGCAGTGGTTGTATTCGCTCAGCCTATTATGTAGACTGCGGATGTCTTCATATATCAGGCAGGCAAGGCAAGGAAATACTCAGAATGGACTGAACAGCCAATGTAGGCTAGTTGTTAGCGGCAGGTTGTGAATTGGCTGCATGGCCCTGCACTGCTCCAATATAGAGGGAATGTGTCCCTTCTTATTTTGATGCAGTGCAGTTCTCCCTCTCCTGCACATATAGAATGGCATTGCTGATCGACTAGTATGGAGCCTGCATCCTCTTGTCCCCTGTAAGATGTTGCTATGCCTCCTAAGTGTGTGCTGTGGTGCAGCCCTCTGCAGATGTATAGCAAGGCTGTTAGGCTACCTCTGCTCATCTCATTTTAGACAGTAGGCTATAAATTAGGTTAATGTTTTAATCAGATGTTACACAATTACAACAGGTAGCCTAATTTTACAACAGGTGACCAGATCTGTTGATAATACCATGACACATTGAGCACATGTGATGAATGAGTGTGGAAAGTAGAATATTGAGTATGATCTGCCTTGAGGAAGACTCACTATAGTGGGTGACATGGCTCGTTACTGAGTTGAAAACTGTTCTGTACTAAATTAGGTCTATGCTTCACAGAGTATCTTAAATCGCAAGGCACAAATCTAGCTAGTGTTGTATATCCTCCAATAAGAGAATCTCAGGTGGGAGGTTTGCTAATCCTCCTGCACCAGGCCTAGCTGTGAGTAATGCACTGGGCCTGCTCTTTTCATTCAACCTGGGCTGTCCCTAAATCACTTCTAGATTGCACATCCTACCACTGTTCATTACTCTACATCCAAGGCCACTGTCTTCACTCACTGATTGTAGGCAGTTGCCTTATTCCCTATGGCTCTGGCCCTTGTGCGCCCCTTGACACCAACCCCCAAGTTCCCGCTTTAAGGTTAGAATAAACTGACCTTTTCCACCCCTCTTGGCAGATACTTCTACAGCGCCATTCAGTCGCCGTGTTGTGTCGCCTGCATCATTGATATTCCCCGTCTGTCTGTGCAGATTGTCTTGACATGTTTTTTGCTCTTCATTCAGTGCTTTGATGTCAGCTGGTGGCATTATTCATTTGTTTACTAGTCTGATGCTAACCCAAGCCACAGCACTGCACTACTAATGTTAAATCCCTGGATGGTATGTCAGAATTTCATGGCTTCTGCTTGTATGAGGAGTCCTTGTGGTGTAGGGTTGATACTATGAATGTTCAGGCCCAGTGTTACTGAATATTCCATTTACATGATAATGGTAGGGAATAAATGGCAATGATATCATGCAATTCCCTATTGTGCTGACAGTGCAAGTGATATTTAATTACTATACCCCATGGAATCCCTCACTTGCTGACGTTACAATTGTACAATCAACATAAACAATTGCATTGAAGAGATTCAGGATTGGCTGTACAGTACAGTAGGCTACAGTACAATAGCTGCAAACATAGATCAAATCAGGCCAGCTAGGGCCCTTGTCTGAAATGAACAAACAATGCTTTATTACATTTGCATCGTTTCACTATTGGCTGACAAGTTAGCTGTTCATCCACTTGTCCAAGAGATCCATCTTCTTTGGAGGGCAGTCAAGTGGTGTCATATATCTCATCTCCACATATCAGTCACTGGGAGAATTATTGTCACTGCATCGCTATACTAGTGGAGCTCCGATCTAATAGGACACCTACAATATGCCCGTCTAAAAACAACTAGGCAGCCAGTGATTGGTTTAATGCATTTTTTATTCAACAGTGTTTAAGTAATCATACAGTACAGTGCATGTCGTCTGATTCTTTAGTCGCCGTAGTAATGGGACATTCTCAAGCATGAATCCAAGATACACAGTTCAACTTACTATAGTAGAAACAATGGGAATAGTTTGCCATACCAAGCAATAGTAAATGGGTGCTAAGTATGATATAGTATTTATCTTAACGTAAAATGTATCAAATATGGGAATTCATGCATATTGTAATGTTTGATTGGTGGGTCAGTGTTCAAATCATTTACAAGATTTAACCATAATCCACAATGAACTACAAATTACAACTGTTGCTAATATCAGGTAACAGAAACCAAACAGCATATCTCCCGCTTCGCTCTGTAGGGACTTGAGATCCGTCTCTCAGTGTGTCTGATAGTAACCTGTCTGCTGTGCTCCCTCCCCCAGGATGGCCGTGTGTCCTTCATCGGCCACCAGCTGGGTGGAGTGGCCTTCTCGCCCAACAGCCGAGACCAGCAGGTGAAGTTTGCCCGGGCCATCCAGATCACCTACTACCTTCGCAACCATGGCCCCGTGGTGCAGGACGTTATCGCAGAGAAGTGGGAGAATGCCTTCTGCACCCTCATCACACGCCTGTCCACGCTCAGCGAGGACCTGCACATCCAGTCTCTCACCTCCTTCAGCCTGTGGAGGGACTTCCACCAGACGGGAGTGCTGGCTAAAGGGGAGGTGCTGGTCAGCCTAGTGCTCCTTCTGCTGGCGGCCACCATCTCCAGCTCAATGAGGGACTGCCTGAGGGGAAAGCCCTTCCTGGGTCTGCTGGGTGTGCTCACAATAGCCATCGCCAACGTGACCTCCGCTGGCATCTTCTTCATCTCCGACGGGAAGTTTAACTCCACGCTGCTGGGGATCCCATTCTTCTCCATGGGTGAGTGTGGAGCTGCTTAGCCTTATCAGCGGAGGCCATGTTGCCTATTGGGGAGGGGATTAGGGTAATTGACTGGTGTGTGCTTCCTCAAAGAGGGGCGCCCTGTGCTACGCTGATTGTTTTCGGTTTGTTCGGCAGTGTGTTGTAAATTTGCAAGTGTTTGTGTGCTTGCATATGTGTGTGTCTTACAGCACATCCTTCAGGACAGCACAACAATGCTTTATATTTCTCAAATAATCAGAAAGCTTCTCATGGACACCATCTTCAGCTCCTAGCACTCGTACAATTACTGCTATCATCCTCAGAGTTTCATCAGCACTTCATCAGCACTTAAGCATTCAATCATCAATCACGTTTTAATCAATATTCTTATCATTTTTGGCCAACACACAAAATACATACCTAGGGAAGCATGCCATGGGAGAAGGGGAACGGTACCAGCGGTTACGAACAACCTTGCCATAAACATACTCACAATCCATTGTCATCACTTTGGTTTAGGCCACAGTCGCCACACCCGTCCTCCCAAGGAACCCCAGCCTGCACATACTGTAGTAGGGGGATCCCCTGAATGAAATAGACAACCATTTATAACCGTGCTACGCCCTTAATTACAACGAGGCAAACCTGGCACTTGCAGAGAGGAAAATACGTTCAAGAACAACAAATCTCAACAGTTCAAACCCGTTACATCTACAAACATCACTATCATAATTGTCCCATTGTCGGTGGAGGGTATAAACGTTTCCCAGCAGAGTTGTCCTCTAATTTCTACTCAAACTGTTCTAAGCCACAGTATCACGAGGAGATCTCCTGTGTACGTGGCTTCTGCCTTATAACCTATTTTCCCAGTCTGAAAGGTTCAGAGGTCAATCAAGCCCTGTAGGCTGAGACTACTCTAGTTTGAAGTAAATAAAGTTTAAGTAAGAAGCAGGAACAGGAGGCAAAGGCATCTTGGTGACCTCGGTTGTGTCTCATCAGGGAAGGAGAGAGAGTCAGGGAGGAATGGAGGAGGACGGACATAGGCAGGGAGGAACTTAAATACATGTGACAGGTCCTCCGAGACGACAGATGTCCACCACCCACCTCCTGGGATGACACTATAGTGTAAAGACTGTACTTGAGTCCATCCTGTAGTTATCCTCAAAATGAATAACATAATTATCACCAGACTCAAAGTCCAAAATTATATTTTAATTCTGTAATATTAAATCTGACAAATTGTACTTGAACCAATTTCACTTTCTTAGAGAAAATCAGACCTCAACCATTCAACAATACTTTTTGGACTAGGATAAAACCTACAGGTTGGCAGTTCTCAACACGTCAGTGGACAACCGTAAGATGAGACAGCCGGACAGAGTCTTAACACAGTGCACCTTTTCATGTCTTCCCCCAACTATGTATATCTGGGATGTCATCTTAGTGAAGCCAATTACTGTAGCGCTGAGCTTGCCAGTTCTCCTCTCCCTGGGTAGCTGGAGGAAAACAGGGAGGGGGCTTTGTACCAGGACTAATGAAACATACATGACAGACACATTGGCAGGGCACTGCCTGCCATTCTATCTCTGCTCCAAATGAGCTGTGGATATCGACCTCACCTACTGTATGCTGTACCTCACCCACACTATTTACTCTACTGCACTGTAAATGAGTACCTACTTTCTGCAGTTCTTTTAATGATTCCTCTGTGTTGGAAAATATGGAATTCTATATCCCAGAAAGAGTTGACTCACAATCCTAGAACATAAATCATATCAAGAATGTTTTTTTTAATGGAGCAAATTTAAATATGTTGACGCTGTGTGTATGCTAAACAGAATGGTTCTGCAGGCAGGCAGGCAGGCACAGTGGCCTTTGTGGGAGTTGCACTCCATTTCAATGGAATTTCTCCCGTTTCATGACTACTGACCACCCTGGAAAAACTGGGCCTTAGTAAATGCCTATACCAAGTACTTGTATTTGGTGCTGTTACGGTGACTGTATTACCGCCACACCGGCAGTCACAAGTCATGACCACAGTCAAATTCCACGTGACTGTTTAGTCATGGTAACTAGGCTTCTTCAAGCTCTGATACTGCTGATGGTCATTCGTAGCCAACCAAACTTTAAATTGCCGGGTACTCAGCACTCCATTGTCCCTCTAATCACTCTGATAGCAATGCAAATGTTTTCGAAAATCAATTCAAACACTTCATGAGAGCTCATGTTGTTCAACATTTCTATAGGCTATGCAATTGCGTGAGAAAACAGTGATGGCCTCTAAAAAGAGGATCCCATCAGCTTGTATAGGCTAGGCCTACTGTATTTATTTATCAACTTTCCTAATATTAAGCATATTGCTTTGCTTTACAACAGGAGTATAGCCTACCTGGCTGGCATGAAAATGAACCAAGGGAAAAGGTCCTCCATTTAGCTATTTAAGTGCATAGACATATTTTTTTCCAATTCCCCTGTTCCGAGACAGGTGCATGAGAATGGTCCATTCTAAATCAAACTAATTTCACACATACAGTATATTATTGTGAGGACAGACGCTGGGAGACGATGGTGACAGATGTGCGTAATGATGGGCCGCCTGGTGCCCTCGAGCGCCAGAGAAAGGGAGCAGGAGCAGGCGTGACAGTACCCCCCCCCCTCACGCGGCGTCCCACCTGGGCGAGCCTGACGGGCTGGTTGAGGCGTGGGAGCCGGACAAGCCAGCTGAAATGTGGAAGCCCAAAGAGCCGGCTGAGGCCTGACGAACCGGCTGAGGCGTGGGAGCCCGACGAGACGGCTGAGGCATCACATGGGATGGGAGCCTGATGAGCCGACTGAGGCGTGGGAGCCCGAAGAGCCGGCTGAGGTATGACATGGGATGGGAGCCTGCCAAGCCAACCGAGGCAAGAAAAACTCGAGCCAGCTAAGGCATGGAAGCCCAACAAGCCAGCTGAGGCACCCCCGGTTCCTACGGCAAAAATTCTTACATTTCGAGCCTAGTTAGTTTAGCTATGGAAAAAGCCAGGAACCTTCCCGCTAGCCATGATTGGCAGAGATAATGGATAGTCTGGACATGCTGGGAGATAAGTTTGGATTAGTCTGCCATGTAACATGCTTCTGTCTATAACGTGAGCTGTTCGGTATGTGTTGACAGTCCTTTCTACCGTGATGTTTTTGAAAGATATAACATAGCCATCGAGATCTATAAAAGTTGTGCTACTTTTCTCAACATTGATACCTTGAATTTAGCAGGCGCTGTCGACAGATCAGTTTGAAAAATTGAACGGGCTACTTTCTGCCCACACCACCGTCAGTGTGAACCGGAGTGACTTGTCACAATGCTGGCAAAAGAAGATGAACTGTAGCTACAAACAAAACTACAAACAAAACTGAGTTAAATGGTTCCAGTCTGCCGTGAAGCGTTCATCCCTTTATACGGGTGAGAGTCTGCAGTAGCTACATTTTCAGATATATGTTTTTAATTTTGTCAGAAAGTCGTTATTATTGCAAGTCAAAGCATACTGTTAGCTAGCAAACGTTAGCTTGCTGGCTAGCTAGCCAACGTTACATGTATGATCTGTGCAGTAATATTATTTGGATCAGAAATCCATTTGCATTGCTAGTTATAGCCTAATGTTAGCTAGATGTGGCTTGGGGGTGGTTATAGAATTTCCTTCACATTAACCATCAATTTAGACAAGTGTGTTGGATAAGCGTCATCTAATAATTATAAAATATTTTTATCTCTACACTTTCTTTTTTGATATTGCTACTATGCAAGTAAGCACTTCACTGTACCATTTACACCTTCTGTATCCTGTGCATGTGATAAATAAACTTAGATTTGATTTGATATAGGGTGTGTTTACCACATGACCTCACATGTGAATCCTTAAAGAGATGGCTGGGGCCAATGCTTAAGAAGGTGTGAACGATTCTGAATGGGTGTAGACAAAGAGCTCTCCAGTAGGTGTACCAAAACATTCAAGGGCCATTTTCTTAAGTGGTGTTACGAGTTTATCAACTTTCAAAGCAGAATTACTTTCCCATTGTTCCTCAACTGCAGTGTATGATATACAATTTTCTAGCTCTGAGTCTCTACTTTTATCCATTGTAAAAAACACAACTTCAAATTTTGCTACATAAGACCAAATCGAGGCTTTCGGTCACAAATGTAGATGTTCCAAAAGTCTGCATCAGTGGCTTGTAGGCTATGCATGGAAGCCAGGAGATGCTAAACATGTTTATGTTAATTAACGGTCAATTACTGTGAGACCGGCAGTTATTTGCTTGACAATCACCAGCTGACAATTTCATGACCGCCACAGCCCCCCTCGTATCTCATTCCCATCTTCATTTTGAAAGTGCTCCCCTGCACACGCCATGCTTCCTCTCCATAGTCCACAGTCAGATCAATCACAGTTACTAGTTCTCTACAGGAGGTCCTTTCTGATTTACAGTGTTTTGCATTTTCCTTTCTGGGCAACACCATTCTGGAGGCATTGATTTTATCCCGCAGGCTAAGATGAATAGTGACACTGGACACGGCTGTTCACACAACGTGGTGAACAGGGCTCCTCTGGGACCCAGCCGGCCGCTGATGGACTGGAACAACTGACGATACATTCATAAATATTATTGTCATGAACGTAGGATGATTATTATGTTGTGACAACTTCATAGCCGTTGGGATTATTGCCGTAGGGAATAATATATTCTTTAGGCCTTGATTAACAAGAACCAATTAATTGTGCTCAGATGAGTGTCCCGGGAACAGATGTCCAATCAGAGATAGTGAAACAGTTATGAGAAACATTCTGAGAGAACCCCATGGTGAATAACTTCAGGATGAGGGGATGGTCATTTATTTAAGCAATGTATGTCAATGCAGACAGTTGATTGACATATAGTCAAGTTAGAATCATTTTAATTTTCGAGTAGCGATACGGAAGATATGTTTTGTTGGAAAAAGCCAGTCCACCAGGACCAATGAGAATGGAGAAGAAAGCAGTGGGAAATGCTATAGCTAATGTGTTTGGTTCCTAATGATCACACTGATTAATTACCATGAGTGAAAGTGGGATTTACAGAGAAGAGGGAATAACACTGTCGCATGTCTGGTTGAGGATTGATTTTTATTAGTGTGGTGGTTATTATCATTCATGATCAAAAGGTCCATGGAATTAATGAATAGATGTCCCATATCAATACACCACTAAAGAGAGCCACCACATTTACTCATTCCACATAAACACATTAATTCCTAAGAGCAGTCGAAGCAATAGAATAATGTAGGTTTATAGGCAGCTATTTCACTTCTTGGGCTAATTTGTCAGTGCTGTTGCATCAAAGACAAGTCATTCGTATTAAGTGCTGTGCTACTGCTGCCACCAACTTTGAGTCAGTCGCCTCATCCAGGATGAGTGTGAAACAAACAGACACTTGGTGGGTGTATCGTGCTAGTATAGACAGTCCAGATAGCTCTTCCTCAGTACGTCAGCTCATCCTCAGTACGTCAGCTCATTGATCCAACTCATTACTGTTACAGGCCTTAGACTGGGGATGACCGTGTGCTCCATGTACACACAAATGGACCTATTGCCTCGAGGACACACACAGAGAGACACAGACACACACACACATACCAGTCGTGACCCATCTTTCAGGGCATGTGGGGCAGAGATTTAAAAAACATTTTTTTTTACCTATTGGTAGATGGGTAAACATAATAGACATCTAATATCCATTTGAGCATGGTGAAGTTATACATTATACTTTGGATGGTGTATCAATACACCCAGTCACCACAAAGATACAAGCGTCCTTCGTAACTCAGTTGCCGGGATTTCACCATGAGGCCAAATGGGACTTTAAAACAGTTATAGAGTTTAATGGTTATGATAGGAGAAAAGTGAGGATGGAACAACATTGTAGTTACTCCACAATACTAATCTAATTGACAGAGTGAAAAGGAGGAAGCCTGTACAGAATAAAACATTTTAAAACATCCTAGTGGAAAACTTGGTTCAGTCTGCTTTCCACCAGACACTTGGCGATTAATTCACCTTTCAGCAGGACAATAACCTAAAACACAAGGCCAAATCTACACTGGAGTTGTTTACCAAGAAGACAGTGAATGTTCCTGAGTGGCCGAATTACAGTTTTGACTTAAATCTACTTGAAAATCTATGGCAAGACCTGAAAATGGTTGCCTAGCAATGATCAACAACCAATTGGACAGAGCAAAGAAAGAGTTTGGAAAATAATAATGGGCAAATGTTGCACAATCCAGGTGTAGAAAGCTCTTAGAGACTTACCCAGAAAGACTCACAGCTGTAATCACTGTCAATGTAACGGTTTTCGTCGTCTGAAGAAGAGTAGTCGGACCAAAGCGCAGCGTGGTAAGTGTTCATGTTTTTTATTTACACTGAACACTAAACAAAATAACAAGAGAATAAATGAAACCGAAACAGTCCTGTAAGGTACTAAACAGAAAATAACTACCCACAAAAACCATGTGGGAAAAAGCTACCTAAGTATGGTTCCCAATCAGAGACAACGATAGACAGCTGTCCCTGATTGAGAACCATACCCGGCCAAAACAAAGAAATACAAAACATAGAAAAAAGAACATAGAATGCACACCCAAATCACACCCTGACCAAACCAAAATAGAGACATAAAAAGCTCTCTACGGTCAGGGCGTGACAGTCAAAGGGGCTTTTTCAAAGTATTGACTCAGGGTTGTGAATACTAATGTAAATTCTAAAAACATGTTTTCACTTTGTCATTGTTGGTTGTTTTACATGTACATTTTAGAAATTTAGCAGATGCTCTTATCCATAGTGACTTACAGTTACTGCATTCACAGTTAAGATAGCTATGTGGGACAACCACACATCACAGTCATAGTAAGTACATTTTTCATCAATAAAGTAGCTATCAGCAAAGTCAGAGCTAGAAGAGGGGAGGGGGGGTCCTAGCTTCAGGGGGAAGTTGGTTCCACAATTGGGGTGTCAGGACAGAGAAGAGTTTGGAGTGTGTTGAGCGGAGCTGTCTTCCGCTAGGGGTGGGAGGGCCAACAGACCGGAGGTGGCAGAACGGAGTGGGGTGTAGGGTTTGAGCATAGCCTGGGAGGGGCGGTTCCTCTTGCTGCTCCGTAGGCAAGTACCATGGTCTTGTTGTGGATGCAAGCTTTGACTGGATGCCAGTGGAGTGTGTGGAGGAGCAGGGTGACATGGGAGAACTTGAGAAGGTTAAACACCAGGCAGGCTTCAACATTCTGGATAAATTGCAGGGGTTTGATGGCACAAGTGGGGAGCCCAGCCAACGGCGTGTTTCAGTAGTCCAGATAGGAGATGACAAGTGCCTTGGATTAGGCCATCATTGTAAATCAGACTTGCCTAGTTAAATAAAAGTTACATTTTTTAATTACATTTAAATATCTAACAAGTAATATCTAACAATTTCACAACATATACCAAATACACACAAATCTCAGTAAAGGAATGGAATCAACTGGTTGATGGACTGTGAATAATGGTATGTCTATCTCCCAGGAAATTACAAAAAAAAGCTCATACTAGAAGATCTCATGTCAAGTGTTATTGAAGTGTTTTAGTTGCAGGTTCACCTGCCTCATTTAAAGCCTATTATTTTAGGGTTTTGCTATATGCCACCAAGTGCTAACACTTATCACTCATCCAACTAGAGTGCATACCAATACTTTTGGATCTTTGACATCCACTTGTATTGAACATATCTTCACTAATGCTGCAGAGCTTAGCTACAAAGCAATATCAGTTCCTATTGGCTGTAGTGACCATAACATTGTGGCAATAACAAGGAAAGCCAAAGTGCCAAAGATTGGGCCTAAAGTCATTTATAAGAGTTCATATGAAATGTTTTCTCATGACTCTTTTGTTGAAGATGTAATTTTTTTTAATGTTGTTCTGATGTGTATGAGGAAGTGAATCCAGATGCAGCACTGGAAATATTTGTACAATTATTCATGACAATTGTTGCCAAGTATGCGCCTGTTAAGAAATTAACTGTGAGAACAGTTAGAGCCCTCTTGATTGATGATAAATATAAAAATGGTACGGTTCAAAGAAATTATGCAAACAAGTCAGGCTGCTCAGTTGATTGGTTGACATATTGTTGACTTGCTCACTAAATTGGATAAATTACATTCCCAAACCAAGATACATGTCATAAAACAATGGAAAAAGACTTTGGAGCAGGGTTTCCGTTATGAAAATGTGGCGGGACATTTGACCGGCAGCATTTAAATTTACCAGACATTTGAGAAATGTACCGGACCCATATGCATTGGGTGCGTAACCTGATTAGGGCGTTCACCCACGGTGCTCAGAATGACAGAAATCACATTTAGATGGTGGTAATTAATCTTAGCAGAACATTCAAGTCGAAGAGGCAATGATGTGTGCTTTTACCGCGCACTTTTCCTCATCCAAGAAGACGACAGCAAAATCACTAGCCTATGCATAGGCGGAGCGTGAGTTTCACGTTTGAGGAAGCACATTTTCACCATAAAAATCCTCCTTTATAATAAAGCATTCCATGCATGACATTTTCAGATTTATGTAAAATAGCCTACTATTCGTAATGTGATGAGTAGATTGGATAGTCATCATTTAGGATAGTAATACAACTCAATCCTTGTTCGCAGAAAGACCGTTCAATGCATGGCTGAGTATAGTGTAGAGGCTGGGATATAGGCAATATCAGATCTGTTTATTCTTTCTTAGCACTGGAAAAACACATTTCATGCAATTTTACTGCACTTTATATGACTGGAGACATTAGCAGAATCTTTTTTAACACAACAAATTACAGGGTAGCCTACTCTCCTGACATTGACAAACAGATCAATAAAAACGACATTGTCCATATAATAGGGCTATGAGAAGGGGAGACACGAATAGAATATGATGTCCATCTAAACTGGAAAAGGAAATGATTGTCCAAAAACAAACGTTTAAGTGGCACTGACCCAACAATGACAAAGTGAATATGCGTGGTGCGCACTCACTGGGGACATGGCCGATGAGCTCGGTTGGTACCAATAAGATAGGCCATATGCCTAGTGTTGTTCACTCAATTAAGGTGAGCATTTTGATAACTAAAAGACAGATTAGAGTCTTTTCATTGTCTTCTCTTATTTTTCATTGTCTTCTCTTATTTTGAAATATTGCAAAATACCTGGGCCTCTCTACTTTTCACTGACAGTAGCAACTCAACACTAATCTCTTTGGTATTTGCTTCATGCAGCCTTTCCTTCTGACTGTAGGCAATGTGATTTAAAACAATGCCATTTTTTAAGGCTAGGGGAAGCTAACGATCCTCTGTGGCCAAATCATGCTTTAGTAGCCTATTTTGAATGATTGTATTTATTTATGTATAGCCAGGAGTAGGCTAATTAGGCTATATAATTTTGGCAATTGAATTTCCTTAGGGAAAGCTTAGCTTCCCCTAGCTTTATAGACGCGACGTCTATGAGCCTATGTCAATCTGCTATACCCCATAGTAGAAAAGTTGACCTATTTTATTGGTCAGCTTTTCGAGAAAGAAATATCCCAAACAGTACAATAGATCCCAAATTCATACAACCAGTAGGCCTAGGCTACATAAAAGAAAACATAAAAAATCTATGAATCTGATGCAACAGATAAACTATTATTTCTTAACATTATTAGCGCAGCAATGCGCACAAGGCAGCAGGCTATGAAGGAATGTGCATTTGGCTACCGGACAAGTTGAAAACCAATAGAACATGAGAGAAATAAGCTACTGGTTTCAATGGCATATGGACGTCTGTATAAATAATTGCCTCCACGGATATGGTAGGATTTTGCCTTGGTGACTTTGATGTAAGGTAAAACATGACTCATAATATGTAGCAAAACGTTCAGGTTTCAAACAATTAAGTAGCTATATGTTTTCAAAATGCATACTGCCTCTAGCATACTGCCTCCAATTACCAGTTGAGAAATCCAAATATTAGTTATTACTCAAGGCCCCAGAAATATTTTTAACACATGATTGCATTAAGAATGACTGTGCAATGACTGGGCTTATAAAAGCGCTGGCTGACAGATTTTCAGCTAGAAGGCTCTGTACATACCGAATATACACACACAGCTTCTCTAACATCAGATAGATACAGTGGGATGTCCCTCAGCGAAGTTGCCTTGGGCGTTACTCTTCTCTATGTTTTACAAATTATTAGCCACTCGTCATACACAAAGCTAGAATGACTACACCACATGACCAAAAGAATGTGCACACTTGCTCATCTAAAATCTCATTCCTAAATCATGGACATTATGGAAGTTGGTTCCCCTTTGCTGCTATAACAGCCTCCACTCTTCTGGGAAGGCTTTCCACTAGATGTTGGAACATTGCTGCAGGGACTTGCTTCCATTCAGCCACAAGAGCATTAGTTAGGTCGGGGCCCTGATGTCGGCCGATTAGGCCTGGCTCGCAGTCGGTGTTCCAATTTATCCCAAAGGTGTTCGATGGGGTTGAGGTCAGGGCTCTGTGCAGGCCAGTCAAGTTCTTCCACACTAATCTCGAAGCCATTTCTTTATGGACCTCCGTTTGTGCACGGGGGCATTGTCATCCTGAAACAGGAAAGGGCCTTCCCCAAACTGTTGCCACAAAGTTGGAAGCACAGAATTGTCTATAAATGTCATTGTATGCTGTAGCGTTAAGATTTCCCTTCACTGGAACAAAGGGGCCAAGTCCGAACCATGAAAAACAGCCCAAGACCATTTTTCCTCCTCCACCAAACTTTACAGTTTGCACTATGCATTGGGGTAGGTAGCGTTCTCCTGGCATCTGACAAACCCAGATTTGTCCATTGGTCTGCCAGATGATGAAGCGTGATTCATCACTCCAGAGAATGCGTTTCCACTGCTCCAGAGTTCAATGGCGGCGAACTTTACACCACTCCAGCCGATGCTTGGCATTGTGCATGGTGATCTTAGGCTTGTGTGCGGCTGCTTGGCCATGGAAACCCATTTCAGGATGCTCCCGGTGAACAGTTATTGTGCTGACGTTGCTTCCAGAGGCAGTTTGGAACTTGGTAGTGAGTGTTGCAACCGAGGACAGACGATTTTTACGCACTATGTGCTTCAGCCCTCGGCGGTCCTGTTTTGTGAGCTTGTGTGGCCTACCACTTCGCAGCTGAGCCGTTGTGGCTCCTAGACGCTTCCACTTCACAACAACAGCACTTACAGTTGACCGGGGCAGCTCTAGCAGGGCAGAAATTTGACGAACTGACTTGTTGGAAAGGTGGTATCCTATGACTGTGCCACGTTGAAAGTCACTGAGCTCTTCAGTAAGGCCATTCTACAGCCAATATTTGTCTATGGAGATTGCATGACTGTGTGCTCAATTTTATACACCTGTCAACAATGGGTGTGGCTGAAATAGCAAATCCCATTCATTTGAAGGGATGTCCACATACTTCAGTATATATAGTGTATATACAGTATGCGGATGATTCCACACTCTACATGTCACCACCCAAGCCAGTGAGCTAACTGGAATTCTAAATAAGGAGTTACAGTCAGTATCAGAATGGGTGATTAATAATAAACGGGTCTTAAATACATCTAAAACTAAAAGTATAGTATTTGGTTCAAAACCTTCTCTAAGACCTAAACCTCAACTGGAGTTGTACATAAAGGATGTGAGCATTGGTCAAGTTGGGGAAGCTAAAGTCCTAGCTACAACATTGGATGATCAATTATTATGGTCAAGTCATATTGACAAAGTTGTGGTGAAGATTAGGAGGGGTATGTCTGTTATTCAGGCTCTGGTCTTGTCCCATCTTGATTACTGCCCAGTAATATGGTCAAGTGCAACAAAGAATAGACCCAGCTGCAGCTGCCTCAAATAGAGGGCAGCACGCCTTGCCCTTAACTGCCCGTGCAGAACATCAACGACATGCCTGCCAGTCTTTCCTGGTTGCGGGTTGACGAGAGATGAACTGTTCTCTTCTAGTTTTCATGACAAGTATTGCTCTAATGACATTTCCAGATTGTCATAATCAAATAAAATTCAGCTCAGACAACCATACATATGCCACCAGGGACTCTTCACAGTCCCCAAGTCCAAAAGGAATTCACGGGAACGCACAGTATTATACAGATCCTTCCATCTCCAATTACTCAGGAAAACAGCAAAATTGCCTTAAAAAAAAGATTAAACTACATTTCATGGAACGGCAGGGACTGTGAGGGGATACACACATACATACAGACACTCCAACACACACATTCTTTTGCTGTTGTTGTATTGTTTGTACTATTATTATTTCTGTTGTTGTTGTATTGTTTTTATAGTGTTCTATTAAAAAATGTGTGTGACTGTCCTTGTCTATCAGTGTATCAGAGTTTTGTTACTTGTCATGTTTTATGTTTTGTGTGGACCCCAGGAAGAATAGCGTCTGCTTTGGCAAAAGCTGGGGATCCGAATAAACCAATGAACACACTCTCTCTCTCTTTCTCTTCCACTCTCACAAACACAAACACACACAAACACACACACACACACACACACAGAGAGAGAAAGATTCACACAAAATTAATTTATCACGCAGAGCAAACCAAAATATATACATTTAGTGGATAGGAAAGTGTATGTGTTGAACACAACCTATTGATCTGCTCCAAGGAGAGCGAAAAATATTCAGGAAGACATTAGATACATTCTGACAGAGCTGCTTATCACTAATGTCCTCAAGCATGACATATTACATGTCATTAAGCTAGCAGCTATTTCATTTCCCATTGCCGTGTTGGACCAGAAATCAGAGAGATTTCAGGGCAATCTAAGTTAGAATGGCATTTCTATGTTCACCCAGGCAGAGAGAGAAACCACTCACCATGCAATATGGTTAGACGATGCATACTTTCCTCTACCTGAACTTTTGCCAATACAGTACTTGGGTCTGTATGTTTTGCCCAAATTCATTCACATCATCTATCTTAACTTTGGTTTTATGCCTGTCTAAAAACATCATAAACTCAGAGAGAGGAGCAGTTTGTCAAATGTCTCTTTTCTGTATGTTCTTACCATTTACTCCAGTTTACATCAGTAAGAATTAGCCAGATGCTGTTTTAAGTGATCTGCTTTGTGGTAAGTGAGAAGACGAGTATTGACTGGGGAGGAAGCCACTTTATAGATGAGAATCAATGCAGTGGTATGTTAGGGTAATCCATCTTTAATTGAACTATTAGCAGGAAATGTGCTTTGACTTCACAGATCTGTTCCTTCCATGTCTATAGTTCTATTGGCCTCAAGACAGATTGCCAAGTTCATAATAAGTGAACAGCTTCCATGTTTTGTGTCTAGATGTCAATGGATAATACAGTTATATTCTGTTCCATTCTCTTCTAGACAAATAACTGTGTTGATACTGTACGTTTTATAGTCCGTTTCACCAATTACATTTTGAGAACGTTTCGAACAAGTCATCTTAAATCCCCCATTGTTCCCACATGTCACTTGCTGTGGTAAAATCATGTAATCTCTTGTGGATATGTCTGAATAGATCCTTTATTTGGTCATCTCAGAAGTGGAAGCTTTAAATTAAAAGCAGTAATTTAGCCAGAGACTGCTGAGCCAATCATTAAGACTCTCCACCCCATGCAGTACAGTATGACATCTTAGAGCACCAGTTTCAATAAAACTGCATCCAATAAATTGCACTTAAATTTATATGACCCAAACACTCTGCCCAATGGCCCATAACTGGACTACTTTTTTCAGTAGCTCCATAAAATGTATACAAGTGAGAAACTGTTTTGAGTGTTATGGTCCATTATCCATTATCCTAATCAGGTTTGATGCTTAGCTGATATTGTCACTGTTACTTTAATGCCATCTTATGGCCCATAGTTGCACATTTAAGGTGATTGTCTGTCTTACCATAAAATTATCAGATAGGTCATTTACACCTTAAATGTGCAACTATAGATGTCATACTACACACACACTCACTCACTCAATCACTCACTCACTCACTCACTCCCTCACACACTCTCACAATTCAAGTCTTTCTGGATTGGTGTATGGCTGGAATGAAATTACCGGAATCAAATGTCAATTATAAACTGGGTGGTTCGAGCCCTGAATGCTGATTGGCTGACAGCCGTGGTATATCAGACTGTATACCACGGGTATGACAAAACACTTAATTTTACCGCTCTAATTCTGTTGGGAAACAGTTTATAATAGCAATAAGGCACCTCAGGGGTTTGTGATATATGGCCAATATACCACGGCTAAGGGCTGTGTCCAGGCATTCCGCATTGCGTCGTCACTAAGAACAACCCTTAGCCGTGGTATATTGGCCATATACCACACCCCCTCGGGCCTTATTGCTTAAATAGAAACTGATATACCTTGTATTCCCTCAGGAATGTAATAACCCACTGCACAGATACTGAGATATTTTCTAATTGCACACAAATACACAGACCCAAAGCGAAGAGGGTTTCTTCTCCTCCTGTGAATTTCTAATTCAGCAGCCAGGAACACAAGGCTTAAACAATTAATGTTAAGTAGTGTTCTTCCAGGAAGAGAAACAAAATGCAAATGACTATATTAGCTGTTCCATTCGTCTTGGAATGTTTCAGAATCCTTTTCTGCAGAACGCGACTCCTGGTGGTATTACTGAAATGACATAACTGGCTTTATCGGATTGATCTGGCTCATTTGTGTGCTCACATTTGTAACAATCATTTATCACCTTTAATCAAACTCAGAGACACAAGTCAGAGTAATTGATTTAGGATGATCTGGGTATGGATCAGGGTCACAGAAGTATGAAATGGATTTGATCCATCCAGAGAAATAATAATATAAATGTATCTATGTTTGACAGATACATGTAGATATGCATAGACAGAGATCCCCCATTCTGCCCCATATAAAGTACGTCATGTTATAGAGCAGTTCTATGTTCATCAAAAGCAGTCTGTCAGATCAATAGAACTAATTCATTGATTACAATGAGACAGTTACTATTTGTATTTTGTTCTGCCTTGTTAATTAACACCCCGGTTCAACACTATGATGAATACCATACATTTCTAATGTTGTTTCTTACTCAAATAAAGTTCCATAGCCAACTCGTGCAGTTTTGCAGGGGACCTAATTATTAGGTCAGGGGACCTAATTATTATTCCCTCTCTTCCATTTAGTTTGTTTTTATTCGTCTCCCATTTAAACTCCAACAGTAATTCATGATTTCCTTTGCATTCCTGAAGTATCATACAACTGCATTTATCTTCCCCATCCCCACAGGGACAAACTCATGAGGACCCATCACACTCCTATTAGGAATATGAGATTCACTGCAGAAACATACAGTTTCCAGCTGAGCAAACGGACAAACAGAAAGAAACAAAAAGAGCCACAAAATAAAACAATATTCTCAGATTGTCTTTTGTATCTTGTACATTTTAGCAAAGGAATTGGGAATTGTAGATGATTGACGAACCAAATGCAGTGAAAGCTCATATCTTTATTTACCCATGGTGGCTGTGTTACAGTCAGCGGGTGACACATGTTTTCATATCTTTCATGTGTTTTCCACCATGCTGCAGGTTTAAGGAATAGACTGGTATTAGTACCTATATGTGTGTGTGTGTGTGTCTCACATCCTTCCACCTCTGACCATTCGCGGTGAGTTTCTCCAGATGGCTGGGCCTCCCCTCTCCATGCCTCAGGGCAGGCAGTGGGTAGATTAGGCTGTGCTGTACTATGCTGTCTGGAACCACATGTGATGCCCATGTGTAGGCTAGCTAGGCTGCCTTGTGTTTGTGTGTCTGTTATCAGGGCTTCCCTCTCTCATTTATATAGTATTGTAGGCTATACTCCTTGCATCTGTAATCCACTGCAGAGGGATTAGCTCACCTACAGAGAGAACGACTGCTGCTAACTAGGCCAGGATCTGGAAAAAATACATTTCAGAGTAGACAGCATTGGGAAATCACTATCTGTAGCTTAACGAATTCCTATTGAAGGACATGTTTCAAAAGTCTAGCAAGAGCTAGTTTGTTGCTCAGAGGGAAATAAAATGATACAAACAGATTATAAAGTTGGTCATTATCTAAACACCTGATTTTATTTTAGATTTTGTCAGGATATTGATTTGACATTAGTTTACTTCGATGTAGGTAAGCTATAATTCCGCAAAGCCACATTCTTTATTACATGCCACTACTCATCTGTCTTTTTATCAAGTTTGATACATTCTCGAAGAAAGCAGAACTATATTTCCAATGTTTGCTCTGTCACGTCACCTGTGAAAAATGTATGCGAATAAAAAATCAATGGCGTGGTGTTTTCCTCATCTGAGATTAATGTGTTTTCTGCCTGTGTGCCATTGAAGTTTAAGAGCTGTAATTTGCTTTAATGACTTGGGCCGATGCGACTCAGGCTCGGGGATGAGGCCTCCCTCCTGCCAATAATTGTTCCAAGTCCTTTGTCGTGCCTGAAATGGTCCACCAGAGGCCTTTGACAAACTGCCCCCTCAAGCTCAGTGGGATGTTGTACCTGTCTGGGAGCTGCAGTGGAAATGAGGTACAACCTTTCATCTAACCGCCTCCTCCTGAGACACCGTTGGCTACTGCCGCATGGCACGCTGCTCCGATTCGGCGATCGGGGACGGCAGGTAGCCTAGCGGTTAGAGAGGCAAGCCAGCAAAGGGTTGCCAGTTCGAATCCTGCGTCCGGAAGGAAAATTCTGTCAGGAAGTGAGCTGGCAACCGGAGGGTTGCAAGTATCAAATCCTAGATACCATTGCCTGAAGTTTTGCAGTTGAGCAAGGCACTTAACCCCAATCCCCCCACAACAACAGATCTGGCTGGGCCTCCCCTCAGCAGATAAGACTGTATCACATCCGGCCGTGATTGGGAGTCCCATCGGGAGGCGCACAATTGGCCCAGCGTCGCCCAGGTTTGGCCGGGGTAGGCCGTCATTGTAAATGAGAATTTGTTCTTAACTGACTTGCCTAGTTAAATAAAGGTTAAATAAAAAATTTAAAAATCCCTGGGCACCCCGTGTAGCAGCCCCTAGCACCTCTCCAAAAACCTGTATGTGTCTTTCGAAGAGGTTGGGCTAAAAGTGGAAGTCACATTTTTGAACTGACAATTGACCAATAAAGTGATCTTGTTCTTAACGTGAATGTCCTCTCTCCATCCGGATCAGAACGTACGGTGGCAGGCAGCATCGTGAGAATGGGACGTTTAGATAATGTCTGGGATTACAACATAAAGTGCCTCTCTCCTCCTGAGAGAGCATGGCAGGTGTGCATCCCTATAGCCCAGGGAATGGCAACTTTGATGGGGGTGGGAGACAGTTTTACAGCAAATTTCCTGCAATTCTACACATTTTGCCATATGGTGGAGGCAAATGTTTGCAGTTTTTAATATGATAACTGATGATCAATGGGCCCCACCCATTACTATAAGTTTCGATAGTTGGCCGCTAGACTAACTTACCAATATGAAATGTTTTTGCTGACATAGGCTAATTAAGTGACTGATGATGCACAACCAAATGTTGAAATTGATCCTTGTGTATTCTACTATTCTAACTCTCAACAGTAAATTGTATTGGTCCGCATGCCTACAAAAGGGTTGCCCATCCCTGCTGTAGCCTATTCCTCTTGACTCTAAATGTACTGAGATGGCTGTCCTGACGGTCACAATGTGTCCGACTGTATGGCTAGCGGTTGTCTGTCCCTATGGCCATAGGACAGTCATTAAAATGAGATTGTGAAGGATCAAGAGGCACTGGTTTTGCTTAATTGTTTTATTGGCAGAAGCCATGCTAGGCCTTCCACACATACTGTACTGTATGTTCTGCCAACAGTATGGCTCTACAGCCCACGAGGGACATGGATGGGAAGGCCTGTGGACTGCAAATCAACTCCTCTCTCTGAAGCTTATGCAGTTGCAAGCGTGCTGTAAGCTACAATTTGGCTTTTCAGTTTTGAACAGTCTGAGAATAACGTTCTCTGTCTAGGGGAAAGCTGATTTAGCATTGAACGGTCATGGTTTCAGACTTGTGTATTTGGTTTTTCACCTCATGTTTGATTGAGGAGTTTGGGTTCTTTCAGACGTTGCTTGTCAGACATTGTTTGCATATTGGATGTGACAGTGTCTCCTGAACTATTTGAGGTTGCTCTGCCTGATTGAAGATCACAGTCATGAATATGTTGTTTCTGAAAGTTCTCTCATCCCTTAATTTTAATTCTGTTACATTCCCTGCTTTACTTTGTTGTTTCTCGCTAGCCCTTTACACTCGTAACAGTATTCTGGTTGAAAATGGCAGATTTGGGCACTGATAAGCACCTAAATTGGAACGCAGTGGCTATAAATGACGTCAGAGCTCTGGCTCTACGCTTCACAGCGCTGTATGGGTTTTGACTGACAGACGTTCTGAACTTGAGCACCGCGTGCGACAAGAGGTTGCCCCCATCCCTCTCGGTAATTGGGCTTTCACACATTTTTTGTTGTCTGAGTAAGGGGAATGCTGGATATACATTTTTGAAAGATTAGACTTTGAGGATTATAATACATATCACTTCGATGTCATACAAGCAAGCCAAACGCCCTTGAGTCCAAATGTGCACTTCACATTTCCATATCATAAAACTCATGTCATATACAGTGTCAACAAGATAACATGGCGTCATACCCTGGATGGTTCTGAACAGAATGAGCTTATGTTTGTCTATTCTGAAGAGAATTCTCAGCGGAACGCGCACCTGAATGCACTCCTTTCTATGTGCTCCAAAATGAAGATCTGTTTCTCTGAATTGCCCTGTGTAAGACTAACACTGTCAGATTGTATTTTATAGCTTAGCTAGTCATGTTGGCAATCGAACAATCGAAGCTTTCAAATGATGCCCACGTCACACAGATTGCAATTTATAATGGGCAGTTTTTGGATTGCGTAAACAACAGAAGTAACTGTGTGATGGCGTGGATGCAGCAGAGTTGTCTAACTAACAAAACAACTACAAGTGTGCTTGTTGTAGTTCCTCAACGGCACAGCTAGGAGAGCACCTTATAGTTGAAGACTCTTCTTTGAGTCATTAAAGTGCATTGAAATTACTTAGGAACTGTGCACACTTTGGAGAGGTGTGTGGCCACTTGGAGACACCAGTAAGTCCTCTTACTCAAACGCTTGTAATTGTTTTGTCTTATGTTGCACCTACCCCACATTTTCCAGGAATATTCTCATCATATTACTGAATGTATCAGATGTTGTTATCTAATGTGGTGTAAAGTACAGTATGTGTAAAATACACATCAAATCAACAGTGTAATGTTTGGATCTTGTGTCAGGTGAACTGTTGTGTCCTCAACTTTGATCTAATAATTTCTCTATAATCTCCAAACTTTTCCCTTTCAATTGATACTATGCTTATGCATATGCTTTTCGTATTTCTTCTGTAAGAGATATTTCCATTTAGCCCTATCCATATAGGCCAATTCCCACAAGTGTAAAGGGTTTAAGTAGCCTCAAAGTAAGCCTCTAGGTAATCAAGGTGAAACTGTAATCTTCCAAGTGTGTATTCATTAAACAGTATTATATCAGTACGATCAAGTTTTTGCCCAGAGGCAGAAATGGATCGAATGCAATCCCAAAACGGTCTTGTTCTTCACTTTGTTCCTAAGTCTACCTGTACAGAATGATGAGGAACAAAAGAAGAGCTATTCCTCATGTGCTCAATTATTTATTATATTTTGCCTACAACCTGTTACTGGTGAGCTACCAAATCAAATCAAATTGTATTGGTCACACAGACATGGTTAGCAGATGTTATTGCGAGTGTAGCGAAATGCTTGTACCAGCTTCCATAGTCCTGCATTCTGTGTTTCAAACAGCGAAGACAGATACCACCATACCTCAGAGCGAGTCACTTTAAAAACAGAAAACTAGATAAATACAAACTGCTCAAAAAAATAAAGGGAACACTTAAACAACACAATGTAACTCCAAGTCAATCACACTTCTGTGAAATCAAACTGTCCACTTAGGAAGCAACACTGATTGACAATAAATTTCACATGCTGTTGTGCAAATGGAATAGACAAAAGGTGGAAATTATAGGCAATTAGCAAGACACCCCCAATAAAGGAGTGATTCTGCAGGTGGTGACCACAGACCACTTCTCAGTTCCTATGCTTCCTGGCTGATGTTTTGGTCACTTTTGAATGCTGGTGGTGCTCTCACTCTAGTGGTAGCATGAGACGGAGTCTACAACCCACACAAGTGGCTCAGGTAGTGCAGCTCATCCAGGATGGCACATCAATGCGAGCTGTGGCAAGAAGGTTTGCTGTGTCTGTCAGCGTAGTGTCCAGAGCATGGAGGCGCTACCAGGAGACAGGCCAGTACATCAGGAGACGTGGAGAAGGCCGTAGGAGGGCAACAACCCAGCAGCAGGACCGCTACCTCCGCCTTTGTGCAAGGAGGAGCACTGCCAGAGCCCTGCAAAATGACCTCCAGCAGGCCACAAATGTGCATGTGTCAGCATATGGTCTCACAAGGGCTCTGAGGATCTCATCTCGGTACCTAATGGCAGTCAGGCTACCTCTGGCGAGCACATGGAGGGCTGTGCGGCCCCACAAAGAAATGCCACCCCACACCATGACTGACCCACCGCCAAACCGGTCATGCTGGAGGATGTTGCAGGCAGCAGAACGTTCTCCACGGCGTCTCCAGACTCTGTCACGTCTGTCACATGTGCTCATGTGCTCAGTGTGAACCTGCTTTCATCTGTGAAGAGCACAGGGCGCCAGTGGCGAATTTGCCAATCTTGGTGTTCTCTGGCAAATGCCAAACGTCCTGCACGGTGTTGGGCTGTAAGCAAAACCCCCACCTGTGGACGTCGGGCCCTCATACCACCCTCATGGAGTCTGTTTCTGACCATTTGAGCAGACACATGCACATTTGTGGCCTGCTGGAGGTCATTTTGCAGGGCTCTGGCAGTGCTCCTCCTTGCACAAAGGCGGAGGTAGGCGGGTTGTAGACTCCGTCTCATGCTACCACTAGAGTGAGAGCACCGCTAGCATTCAAAAGTGACCAAAACATCAGCCAGGAAGCATAGGAACTGAGAAGTGGTCTGTGGTCACCACCTGCAGAATCACTCCTTTATTGGGGGTGTCTTGCTAATTGCCTATAATTTCCACCTTTTGTCTATTCCATTTGCACAACAGCATGTGAAATTTATTGTCAATCAGTGTTGCTTCCTAAGTGGACAGTTTGATTTCACAGAAGTGTGATTGACTTGGAGTTACATTGTGTTGTTTAAGTGTTCCCTTTATTTTTTTGAGCAGTATATATTATTGAGCATCTTCCTTACTGGGAGGGTGGATACCCTTCCCTCCTCTCCTTTCCCCATCCACCCTCCCTGGATACCCTTCCCTCCTCTCCTTTCCCCATCCACCCTCCCTGGATACCCTTCCCTCCTCTCCTTTCCCCATCCACCCTCCCTGGATACCCTTCCCTCCTCTCCTTTCCCCATCCACCCTCCCTGGATACCCTTCCCTCCTCTCCTTTCCCCATCCACCTTCCCTGCTTATTCTTCCTGGTGCTTTCCCTCGTTTGAGTTACTGCAACACAGGCATGCGCATTGTCCTCCCTCAAGCTTCATCTTGTTCCACACACAGCAGCCCCAGTGAGCATGCAGGCATGGTGTCAGAAGGAGGCAGAGCAGCAGACTTGTATGAATCAAGCAGCCAGCAGTGCTCCTGACTTCGGCCAGCCTGGCACTACTAGAATGCAACAGTGATTCATAGATCCATGCAGGAGACAAACACATTTGTGTCCTCAAGCCTACTTATGGCCTACTTCACATTTACAGTAGCTAACGAATATTAGCAGCATCTGAGGGGAGTGATAACATACACTGTATTTATCAGAGCCGCTGCTGTTTCTGACTGATGTTGTTGTTGCATAGGACCGACCGGCTGAGTCACAAGCACCTTTTTATACTGCGCCTGCCCTTCTAATGCCTCTCTGCATGTGTATTATTTAACCCAATCATTCATTTAACTGGAGTTTAATGATAAAGGACCTGTCAGGGGTTCAGTGGAGTGGAAAGTGTGTCACTTTGGTCTGTG
This sequence comes from Salvelinus namaycush, assembly GCF_016432855.1. Classification (NCBI taxonomy): domain Eukaryota; kingdom Metazoa; phylum Chordata; class Actinopteri; order Salmoniformes; family Salmonidae; genus Salvelinus; species Salvelinus namaycush. The sequence goes on along the minus strand of NC_052335.1, from coordinate 16,685,449 downwards.
TATGGAGGCTCATTCAGTCCCATTTCTGTTAAGAGAGAGCCCAGGGATGCCCCTGATGATGATGCTGAGGATTAGCCAGAAGTCCTATAGAGTCAGATCCTGTCTGTACCTGCAGGCTATTTCCTGGGTATTAGGCCTCAGAGACTCAAGCCTACAAACTATGTCATGTAATTTCAATGTACAGTATATACCTAGTATTCATATATTCATGGTAGGCATGAATGTCTGTGCTGTACAGCTCAAATTCAAAATAGCCCTAACTATATCAATTTTTATTTTATCTGAGTGGAAACCCTGTCTCTGTCAGCCTGACTGATTTTGTATGTTGTATATGCACATAACAATATATTTATTTTAGATAGTGCTTTTCATTACAAAGAGAATCTCAAAGATGCTGTAAAAATTTTTTTTTTAAATAATGTATTTTTCTGGCAGGTCTTTGGTGACGGACCAAGGCTTTGGTAACAGAGTTTGTTTTCGCAGTCATTCTAGTGGAGATATTATCTGGGGATATTTTACCAGATGGGCCCAACACTATTATCCATTCCCCACCTGCAACTCATAAATCACGTTAATGTAACCCAGGGGTTTTCCAATCCTACCCAGAAATGCCATGTGTTTTCATGTCAGATATGTAGGAAATGGCGCCAGATATGCAGGAAATGAAGAATGGCGCCAGATGGGATGGTTGCCGATTTACGCGTTCCTAACCAATTGTGTTATTTTGTGTCTTTTCGCTTTGTTTGTAACTTATTTTGTTTATAATCTTGATGCTACCTTCTCTTATGACCGAAAAGAGCTTCTGGATAACAGAACAGCAATCACTCACTTCGAACTGGACAAAGATGTTTTTTTTATGAGTCTGACGCAAAGGATATCATTTTGCTCCCAGACAAGGCCCAAACCCTGTCATTTGCATGAAGAAAATAAGGAAATACAGTGGGCGGAGATCAGGGTGCCTTGTGAGTATTTGTCGGCGAGTGGGCCAAAGTGCAATCACTGGTGAATAACCTGGATCAGCTCCATTCGAGACTATCCTACCAACAGGACATTAAAAACTGTAATATCTTATGTTTCACCTGTCACGATCGTCTATAGGTGAAAGAGAGGACCAAGGCGCAGCGTGATTAGAATACATTCTTCCCTTTAATAATGAAGAACACTTAACAAACAATACAAAATGAACGTGACTGCTATAACACTGAGTGCAAACATGCAACATCACATAGACAATTACCCACAACCTGTCTAACGCCTATGGCTGCCTTAAATATGGCTCCCAATCAGAGACAATGATAGACAGCTGTCTCTGATTGAGAACCACTCAGGCAACCATAGACATACCTAGACACCTACACTGAACACAACCCCATAAACTCTACCAAAACCCCCTAGACACTACAAACACCCTCGACTAGACAAAAACACACAAACATCCCCCATGTCACACCCTGACCTAACTAAAATAATAAAGAAAACAAAGATAACTAAGGCCAGGGCGTGACATCACCGAATCGTGGCTGAACAACAACACGGATAATATACAGTTGGTTGGGTTTTCCGTGCATCGGCAGGACAGAACAGCTATGTCCGGTAAGGCGAGGGGTGGGGGAGGTGGTCTATTTGTCAATAACAGCTGGTGCACAATGTCTTATATTAAGTTAGTCTTAATGTATTGCTCACCTGAGGTAGAGCATTTCATGATAAGCTGTAGACCACACTATCTACCAAGAGAGTTTTCATCTATATTTTTTGTAGCTGTCTATTTACCACCACAAACCGATGCTGGCACTAAGACCGCACTCAACAAGCTATATACAGTGGGGCAAAAAAGTATTTAGTCAGCCACCAATTGTGAAAGTTCTCCCACTTAAAAAGATGAGAGAGGCCTGTAATTTTCATCATAGGTACACTTCAACTATGACAGACAAAATGAGGAAAAAAAATCCATAAAATCACATTGTAGGATTTTTAATGAATTTATTTGCAAATTATGGTGGAAAATAAGTATTTGGTCACCTACAAACAAGCAAGATTTCTGGCTCTCACAGACCTGTAACTTCTTCTTTAAGAGGCTCCTCTGTCCTCCACTCGTTACCTGTATTAATGGCACCTGTTTGAACTTGTTATCAGTATAAAAGACACCTGTCCACAACCTCAAACAGTCACACTCCAAACTCCACTATGGCCAAGACCAAAGAGCTGTCAAAGGACACCAGAAACAAAATTGTAGACCTGCACCAGGCTGGGAAGACTGAATCTGCAATAGGTAAGCAGCTTGGTTTGAAGAAATCAACTGTGGGAGCAATAATTAGGAAATGGAAGACATACAAGACCACTGATAATCTCCCTCGATCTGGGGCTCCACGCAAGATCTGACCCCGTGGGGTCAAAATGATCACAAGAACGGTGAGCAAAAATCCTATGATGAAAATTACAGGCCTCTCTCATCTTTTTAAGTGGGAGAACTTGCACAATTGGTGGCTAACTAAATACTTTTTTGCCCCACTGTAAAGCCATAGGCAAATAAGAAAATGCTCATCCAGAAGCGGTGCTCCGAGTGTCTGGGGACTTTAATGCAGGCAAACTTAAATTTGTTTTACCTCATTTTTACCAGCATGTCACATGTGCAACCAGAGGCAAAAAACTTTAGACCGCCTTTACTCCAAACACAGAGACGCATACAAAGCTCTCCCCTGCCCTCCATTTGGAAAATCTGACCATAATTCCATCCTCCTGATTCCTGCTTACAAGCAAAAACTAAAGCAGGAAGTACCAGTTGCTCGCTCAGTACGGAAGTGGTCAGATGACGCAGATGCTACGCTACCGAACTGTTTTGCTAGCACAAACTGAAATATTTTCCGGGATTCATCCAATGGAAATGAGAAGTATACCACTTCAGTCACCGGCTTCATCAATAAGTGCATTGATGACGTCGTCCCCAAAGTGACCGTACGTACATATTCCAATCAGAAGCAATGGATTACAGGCAACATCCGCACCAAGCTAAAGGCTAGAGCTGCCACTTTCAAGGAGCTGAACACTAATCCGGGCGCTTATAAGAAATCCTGCTATGCCCTCAGACGAAACAATCAAACAGGCAAAGCGTCAGTACAGGACTAAGATTGAATCCTACTACACTACTTGTCGGATGTGGCAGGGCTTACAAACTATTAAAGAATGCAAAGGGAAACCCAGCCGCGAGCTGCCCAGTGACGCGAGCCTACCAGATGGGCTAAATGCCTTTTATGCTCGCTTCGAGACAAGCAGACCACCATAGTCCCTGTGCCCAATAATGCAAAGGTAACCTGCCTAAATGACTACCTCCTTGTAGCACTCACGTCGGTAGCCATGAAGATCTTTCAAAGGCTGGTCATGGCTCACGTCAACACCATCATCTGGGAAACCCTAGACCCACTTCCATTTGCATACCGCCCCAAAAGATCCACAGATGACGCAATCTTAATCGGACTCCACACTGCCCTTTCACACCTGGACAAAAGTAACAGCTATGTGAGAATGCTGTTCATTGACTACAGCTCAGCGTTCAACATCAAAGTGCCCTCAAAGCTCATCACTAAGCTAAGGACATTGGGACTAAACACCTCCCCCTGCAACTTGATCCTGGACTTCCTGACGGGCCGCCCCCAGTTGGTAAGGGTAGGCAACAACACGAGGGCCCCTCAGGGGTGCGTGCTTAGTCCCCTCCTGTACTCCCTGTTCACCCATGACTGTGTGGCCAAGCACGACTCCAGCACTATCGATGAGGCAGCCTATAGGGAGGAGGTCAAAGACCTGGTGTGGTCCCAGGACAACAACCTCTCCCTTAATGTGAGCAAGACAAAGGAGCTGATCGTAAACTACAGGAAAAGGATGGCTGAACACGCCCCCATTCACATCGACATGGCTGTAGTGGAGTGAGTCGAGAGTTTCAAGTTCCTTGGTGTCCACATCACCAAAAAACTATCATGGTCCAAACACACCAAGAAAGTCCTGAAGAGGGCATGACAACACCTTTTCCCCCTCAGGAGACTGAAAAGATTTGGCATGGGTCCCCAGATACCCAAAACGTTCTACAGCTGCACCATCGAGAGCATCCTGACCAGTTGCATCACCTCCTGGTATGGCAACTGCTCGGCATCCGACCGTAAGGCTCTACAGTGGGTAGTGCATACAGCCCAGTACATCACTGAGGCAAATCTTTCTGCCATCCAGGACCTATATACTAGGTGGTGTCAGAGGAAGGCCCAAAAAACTGTCAAACACTCCAGTCACCCAAGTCACAGACTGTTCTCTCTGCTACCTCGTGGCAAGGCCACCCGGACTATTTGCATTGACACAGTCCCTTTATTTATTTTTTAGTTAACTGCTGCATGTACTGTATGCAGCCTGAATTTCCCACACACACCTTCTAAATGAACTGACAATAACTCATTGACTTGTACCACAGCTTAGTAAATCTAAATCTAAAAAGCAAGCAAATTCAATCCACCTCACTCATTATTTCGGCGTAATCCTTTATAGTTAAGTATTTATTTTTCCTTGTGTCAAATTAGTCAAAATGTATGACGCCGTTGAGAGCAAGGACCCAACCATGGAGATTTTTAAGGAAATATTTAAAACAGTGTGGAACACATCATGTAGATGGGCCAAATCCATCACTCCCACTGAAATATTTAGGAGATGGAAAAGTGTTACATTTATTATATTGTTCAAAAGCCAACACATTCACGGCAGGCAGCTCCCAAATAGTAATATGGCTGTGACCCGTCACTACTGTGTGTGTGTGTGTGTGTGTGTGTGTGTGTGTGTGTGTGTGTGTGTGTGTGTGTGTGTGTGTGTGTGTGTGTGTGTGTGTGTGTGTGTGTGTGTGTGTGTGTGTGTGTGTGTGTGTGTGAATATGGAGCATATCCCCTGAGTGCGTCTATTTCCGGTTCTTTTTATAGCTCATGAGCAATTCCACAGATTTAACTTGTGTACTTTTGCATTTAAAGGGGCAATCTGCAGTTGCTACATCAATTTTTGGATTTGTTAATTAATGATATGTACCAATTGATTTTTTAAGAATATAACTTAGAAATGTCTCATGAGCTAAGTTCAACTGTCGTACCCCATCAGAACCCCAAATATAAGCTTGTTTTGCTCCAATATTTGCTCCACAAAGAGCAGTGGGGGTAATAATGATCATATATGCATATTATATACACCTCACATGCGGCTCATAATAAGACTAAGCAATTAGCCTATTGAAATGTTTATCCGATTCCATAAAAGAAATAGGAAAATGCAAGGAGACTATGGTTGAGTTACAGTAATAGGCAATCAAGAAATGTCTGAGAATTTAATTCTAAATACAAGTGTCTTTAATTAATTTGTAAAATGAATGGATTCACATACAAGGCATAAAGATTAAGTTACAAAGCATTAACAAGCATTACTAGGCATTATTCTAAGAATGATCAGAGAGATGCCTACTAGGCCAGAGGCCTAGAAGCCTAGAAAATGAGAATTGATTATACAACCTTCCTCCATGTACTGGATACAGTATAAGAGACAGAACAAAGGCATTTAATTCCATTTATAACATCTAAAGGTGTAACCTTTTCAACCCAAAACCAACAACCATTGACCAATCAAACAATACCAAGTTTATAGTAACCTGACCACCAAGGCCCAATCTCCACAGGGTGTCACAGCATCTAAAGGCTTGTGTGGGGGATGAGACCAATGTAAATAAGACAGGATTCCTTTTTATAGAGTCATTTATAGTTCATTTAGTACTTTTCTATCACACATACAGTATCCAGAGGACTGACTATTGAAACAGAGAGATACATTGTGGCCCCTCAGAGGTGGAAAGGCTGACTAGTCCTTGGGCATTGTCCGTTATGTTTCCCTTGTTGTTCCTGGACCGTCTGCCATGTATTACCAGGTAACAGAGTTTAGGGTCGAGCATACAAAAGTAAATGTAAACAAATGCTTTATAGCATCAAAACATGGTTAAAACTATCATGTTGATATCATGGATGGTTAATTCTTGCATCCATAGCTGTGTCTAAGAATTTGAAAGTGGTTACATATCTCCAGCCCCATCCATCTGCTTTTTACCAAAACAGGGGCGAAATAACGCTTTGTTATTGTTTTATCTGCTGATTGCTGCTTTAAATATTTTACTTCAGTATTACAATGCATGTGCTATATGGTATCATTTTAAAACTGATTAACAGAAATTGACTAATGTGTATTCACTGGCATTGGCATTGACAAAGTATGTGTTCCTGTCATTTCAGGTCATGGAACCAAAGGAGTGTTTGAGCTCCTGGCAGGCTGGAGAAGAACTCGAGAAAGCCTTCCCTTCAAGGAGCGCGTGGCAGACGCCTTCGCCGACGTGATGGTGTGCTATACCATGACCAGTTCCCTCTATATCATCACCTTCGGCATGGGTGCCAGCCCCTTCACCAACATTGAGTCGGTGAAGATCTTCTGCCAGAGCATGTGCGTGGCCGTCCTGGTCAACTACTTCTACGTGTTCTCCTTCTACGGTTCCTGCTTGGTGTTCGCTGGTCAGCTGGAGCAGAACCGCTACCACAGTGTGTTTTGCTGTAAGATCCCCTCAGTGGAGTACCTGGACCGTCAGCCCACCTGGTTCAAGACCATGATGAGCGACGGCCATGACCACGTCACGCACCACGAGGTCGTGCCCTACCAAAACCACTTCATCCAGCACTTTCTGAGGGAGCACTACACGGAGTGGATCACCAACACCTACGTCAAGCCCTTCGTGGTCATCCTCTACCTGATCTACGCCTCCTTCTCCTTCATGGGATGTTTACAAATCAGTGATGGATCCAACATCGTCAATCTCCTAGCCAGCAACACGCCCAGTGTGTCCTACGCCACGACCCAGCAGAAGTACTTCAGTAACTACAGCCCTGTGATCGGCTTCTACATCTATGAGCCCATCGAGTACTGGAACTCCACGGTGCAGGAGCACCTCACAACGCTGAGCCATGGCTTCAACAAGATCTCCTGGATGGATAACTACTTTCAGTATCTGAAGGTGGTGAATGTGAGCGCCTCGACCAAAAGTGATTTCATCACCATCCTGCAGGGCTCCTTCCTGCGCAGCCCGGAGTATCAGCACTTCATGGAGGACATCATTCTGTCCAAGACAGATGGAGATGAAATGGAGATCATCGCATCCAGGATGTACCTGGTGGCGAGGACCACGGAGAAGACACGGGAGGAGGTGGTGGAACTGCTTGAGAGGCTCCGCCCCCTTTCGCTCATCAACAACATCAAGTTCATCGTCTTCAACCCCACCTTCGTCTACATGGACCGTTACAGCTCCTCCGTGGTCTCACCCATCCTCACATCGGCCTTCAGCGTGCTCACCATCCTCATCCTCACCTTCTTCCTGGTCATAAACCCTCTGGGGAACTTCTGGTTGATCCTGACCGTCACCTCCGTAGAGCTGGGGGTCCTGGGCCTCATGACCCTCTGGAATGTACATATGGACAGCATCTCTATCCTGTGCCTTATTTATACTCTCAACTTTGCCATGGATCACTGTGCACCCCACCTGTACACCTTTGTACTGGCCACGGAGCACACCAGGACCCAGTGCATTAAGATATCGCTGGAGGAGCACGGGGCGGCCATTTTGCAAAATGCCTGCTGTTTCGTTATCGGGATGTTGCCCTTGGTGTTTGTGCCTTCCAACCTGACCTACACGCTGTTCAAGTGCTCCCTCCTCACCGCAGGCTGCACAGTGCTGCACTGTTTCCTCATCCTGCCTGTGTTTCTAACGTTTTTTCCCCCATCAAAAAAAAGGCACAAGAAGAAGAAACGGGCAAAACGGAAAGAGCGGGAGAGAGAGCGGGAGATGATGGAGAGGGAGAGAGTGAGAGAGAGGGAGGAGATAGAGTGCATTGAAGTCAGGGAGAACCCTGATCATGTGACTAACGTCTGAGAAGCCGTGTGTCGGTGAGCGCGAGCAGTGAGCGGCAGCGGGACAGTCTTCATTGATTGTTGGGTGAGGTGTTGGAAGCATGTCCTAAAGCGAGGGTGGCCATGTGTTGTAGCCCCTCAAAGGGCCAGATCAAATCTGACCAGTCCTCAGAAGGAGGAGGGAGGGAGGGAGAGATATAGACCAGCAGCCATGACCCAGCTAGACAGCCAGCAGCCATGCTGTCTAGAGTAGAGACCAGACCAGACCAGATCAGACCCATAGATCAGCTACTACTTCAGACTGGACGGTACAGTGTATCTTATCTGCACAGTCTGCAAACGGTTCCCTCTGCTGTTCATACAGACACTTGCACACAACCAGGATGAAACTACAATATCATACATTTACTTACAGTGTAATGTGTAAGGGGATAATATATCTTATTCTAACAATTGTAAATCTACAGTGTCGTGAGCAAAGTATGGTAGCATAAGAATGAGAGAAATGTCTACCTCCAGGATGGTGGTCAAAGTTATCTAAATTGTTTTCTACAATTTGTCATATTAAATCCTTTTATCATCTACACAGGCTTATACTACCCCCATCCCAAAGACCCCATTATAGTATGATTAGTATTATGACAGACAGACAGACAGACAGACAGACAGACAGACAGACAGACAGACAGACAGACAGACAGACAGACAGACAGACAGACAGACAGACAGACAGACAGACAGACAGACAGACAGACAGACAGACAGGATGTATACATTTGAATTTGTTTGAGAGTACACAGAAAGAAAGCATACCCACAGTAGATTCCATTCTTTCCGGTTAACACTCGAGCGAACAGCTGAACTGGGCAGATGGCGTACACTGTGTCCATTATGAAGAATTATCCTGCACATTGCAATGTGTGGATACAATTGTCAAGGTTCATTTTACAGGAAGACAGATATATCTGCTTTATTTCCATTCTCACATCTGTTCTTAGCCAACAATTAGAGTAGAACTGCAGCAAGGTACATAATCTAGGGCTTCATTCAGTCTGTATCCCTGAAGTGTTACAGATTGCACCATAGAAATGTAAAGGTCATTTCAGATTGAGCTGACATATGCAGTGTTTACCGTGAATGCAATCTCCGCTAACGCGGTAACATTGACTTTCAATTTCAATCACGCTGTAACTTCTGCTATACGGATTGAACAGATCCCTTAATAGAGTTAGGCATGTTCAGGAAATCATAGCAGATGGCTTAACTAGGAGGGAAAAGGCAACTTTGAACTAGTAAAACCAAAAGGAGGAAGTACTGCAGAGGTTGAAGATCATACTGCCTTTCTAACTGGGCTAAGATATGAGGTGTGTCGAGAAATCATCTGAACATCATGGTTGGCAAGGCATCTTCAGTGTTTAACACGTTTCAGTGTCACATGATTAAGAGGTGATTATGGATCATCATGAACAAAATAAATGATTGGGTGGGTTGGATACGACAGGTCATAATTTAATCAGAGATACATTGTTTCTTTTTGTTTGAGTGAAAGACTATTGTGCCAAATAATTAGAGCGGGAAAAAATATGGGTGCCGATTTGTTGGTACATGTGGATATTCTGTCAAATCAAATCATGATGTAAAAGACATCCTATTGGTTCAAACCTCAAAGTAATGCCATACATCACAATGATGCTTGTTTAAACAACCATTGGTGATGTATATTAGCATTCCAATGGCTTTCATGGACCATTGCTTGATGTACTTTAGAAATCTCCAGAGAACATCAATATTCTCCTCTAGTAGCCTCTCTACTATCCAGAATGGCCAGAGTGGAGTCCCTCTCCCCGTCGGAAAACCAAGCGCATTATCAAGCTAAGTCTGATGATGCTGGATAAGATCTCTGTAAGGGCAGACACTCTCAAGGTCAGAATGCAGGAGATAGTTATCACTGACCTCTGATACGTCACCTTAGGGTGGTTTGTGGCATGTAACAGAATGCCTCTCATGTAAAAGGATGTGGCTGTCCGTAGGTTATTCTTAATTGAAAGTTATGACCTTGAGAGGGCATTGCTGTCTTTATATGTTGCTTGAAAGGGCCAAAGTACCTCTCAAAAAGGGCAATTAAAGCTATGAGGGCAGCTGAAGCAACTTTATGTGTGTTTGGACCAAAAGTTAGAGAAGCTTACAGGAGTAAAATGGTCAGTACAATTAACCATCTTGAGAGCAACATATTGAAGTAAAGAAGCGAAAAGCAGTTTCTGCTTCTGTATGAAACAGTAGCTCGCTAGTTATCAAGATAATGCTTCACCTGCTCATGGGCTTTCACACTCCTCCTTTAGTCAAATAAATGGGATGAAAAGGGTCCTCTCCCTCATGCAAGAAATCACCCTCCTCACAAAAGACTAAAGACGGCCATTTTGTCTGAAAGTTAGCAATGAATGAATCTCTCACGTAAAAAATGATGACAAGGTAAATCCCTAATTTCATTCTCAAATCTCTTATCCGTGGTGATGATTAATCCTAAGCGTTAAAGCCTAAATAGCAAGAGAGAATCTCATAACTTTTAACCAGACATAGTTACTCCAAAGTGATGGGCATAGGTTAGCTACAAAACCTGCAACTGTTGGTGTAACTGCATTTTGTAAAAGCCATCTCATGTATGTATAGTAAGAAGGTTTGAACATTTAATATAATGGGGACAAATGCCAATTTAAATCGTTGACTTCCCAAAATGGCTGTGTACGCATGGCACTGTAATGTATTGATGCATGTATTTGATTTCTGTATATTTAGTCTGTGTATCCTTATTTTGCAACGCTGTGCTAACCTATGTTTGTTGTTTAAATGCATATTCTATAACATTTTGTGCAACAAAATAACAAAATGTCCTTTATGTTCAACAAAACAAAAGCCAGAGGATCATATGTGTAATATAACTGTATATGATTTTTTTTAAAGATTTTCTATGAAAAAAACGTAGATTTTTTTAAGCTGAAATGTTCTTATAAAAAAGCAATAAAGGAAAAAAGGGTTGAACACAGTAGGCCAGTAATAAACTGTGGAATGTCAACAGTAAACTGAGTAGATCAACCCGTTGCACCTCCAGTGGACCTAAATGTTTGTGGTGCATCAACAAATGTAACACGTTCTCTATGGGGAGACTGTGGATTCTGCTTGTTTTCTTTGTTTGTTTCTTTGTTTATTCCTCACTACTTGGCCATTATATTACAGGGAGATATTACAGCCTCTTTTTACTACACTGCAATTTTGTCTAGCTTGGTTGTAGTTCTTTTGTTTCTATCAGAATAGTATGCAAAACAACAAAGAATTGCAATGGTATATTCAGAACATGTCTGAGACTGAGCTAAAAGGTTTGCTGTGCTGTTATGACCCGTACTTACATAACTACTGTTGAATATTCAGATTACAATATCATTATACATGATCCATGAACATGCTTAACCCTCCAATAACTTTCAATGGTTTTTCGCTAGACACTCATGATACAGGATAGTCGATTAATCTTTTGAAATACTCAGCTTGCTGTACTTACTGTATACAAGTCATCTCTGTTTAATGCTGTCTTTCTGAGTCTAGTATGTGTTCTATCGTGCGATTGATCATCACTTGTCTAACCACTTCACTGTCTGCCCCACTGAGAAAGTCATTACCTCCACCAATGTTTAATTTACCAAACCCCTTGCTTATGGTTTTGTCTAACTCTTAAACCAGGCTGTCTGATGCAGTGATTTGTTGATGCTTATTGTATGTGTGGTAGGTTGTAATTTTGTCAGTGAGTTTGAGTGTCAACTCACTGTTCAGATCAGAACATGGTCATTGATTGATGACATCAGTGATGAGGTCATTATCTGAGGTTTGGTATTGATGTGGTGTCTGATGCTCTGTGTCTGAATATAAAAACACAAACACTGTTAACGAGTAGCAGGTGATAGGCGACTTGTTCTTATTTCACCTCACTTTTATACGAAGGATGGGCTTCAAACCTGATGCAGTTGCCAGGAAAACAATGTAATGAGAATGTGTGTGAAACAACCAATGAACATGATGACTGATTTAGAATATTGCATAGAACAACTCAAGCAGCAGATTAACTAAAGTCTCCCCCTTGATACACCAGCATAGTTCAGTTTGCGTGTTCAGGTTTACCACAACACAACAACATACACACAGATTATGCAATTCTAAACTGTGGTTGAACAGGCATACTGTTCCAAAACCACACATCTGACATGTCAAAACAGCAAGAACACACCCATGCCGTATTTATTGTCTGTTATCCATTTCTACAATGGTTGTAGCCCAGACAATTTCTGCTCATTAAACAATTCTGTAGTCATCCCCTTTTATGTTTGCAATTATCATACAGCATTTCAACAACACACAACAATGTCAACATTTGACTACTGCAGTAGGATTCCCCCCCTTACATTGAGAGAGAGAAGGAAAAAGAAAACTATTGCATAAGGACTTGTGTCGTTTGGTGCTAGGCCAGCTTAACTACAATGCTACCAACATAGTGAACATGCATGTAAGGCATCTTTCAGAAACTGCATGGAGACAAAGTGCTCAGTGTGAAAGATAGAAAGTCTTGGGAGAATGATTTATGAGGATGTATTTGGGAGAAGTGTCTGGATTAGGTTTGAAAATGCCAAGGTCTGAGCCCTAAGTACTGTGGCTATGTGCAGATGTAGGAACTTAATTTGAGCCAGTTTGCTACAGCAGGAACATAATCCTGCAACAGCAGGAAATGTCAATTATTTTGTGGATTATAATTAATGGACATTTTTGTAGGGGTTGATCATTTTTTTCTTCAGGTTAAGAGAAAATCAAGTCTGAAATTTGAATGTGGAAATTACAAACTTCAGAAGCCTTTTTAAACCTAAAATACACTACAAGTTTGACTTTTCCTGCATTGTATGGAGGTTTCTGTGCAACAGAGTGACCGAATTAAGATCCTACATCAGTATGTGTCATAATCTCTAAATAACATGGCTATGTGCGCGTTATAAGTTCATAAGGCTATGGGGGCCAGGATAGATGCACACCATTCATCTACAATGGAATTACTCTTGATTTGACAAAATGGCTTGGCTGCATTGCCTTACTTTTCAATGCTTTATGTGTCTTTTACACAAAGAAACTGTTTGGATTGTGTTGAATGTGCTGTTGATGCTGTTGTCATCAAACTGGAGTTTGATTGTGATAGTGACCGTCAATGTTAAATGTTATGTTGGACATACATAGATAGGATACATAGAATTTAGGTCCTGAATTAATCAAGTAGCTAGTGTAAGGATGTGGTTATGACAACAACTCTTGTTTGTGTAGTTAACACACCCTAATCTATAAAATTACACTTTATTTATTTACTTTTTACTTTTTTTTAAGTGCACATGTTTTAGCTAATTCACTTATCCTATTATTTTTGTTTAAATCATGGTATATAGGGACTAAGGGGATTTCTTAATGTATAATCAACCCAAATATAATCAATGTACTGTCACCCATTAGGTCTTCTCGTGGTTCGGAGAAACTTTACTCCCTGCCTCGGACGCAGGTTGGCATTTACTGTCAATGATCTTGCCCTGGAGGGAGCTCTTTAGACTGGTCACTAGCTGGCACAGCCACAAAGTCATAGCTTAAACCTAACCTAACCTAACCCCAACCTTAACCCTAATCTTAACAGCACTGTTAACCTTCATGCCTAACCCTAACCATAACTTAAGACCAGAAAGCAAACTTTTGTTTTCATGAAATTTTAAGATACAACCAATATTGTCTTTGCATTTGGCCCATCTAGCAGAAATCACTTAGTTCTGCCTCCAGGGCAAGATTCATGACAATCAACGTCAACCTGCGCCTCGGACCAACGTAGAGGGAAGGATGCAAGGAGGAGGGAGAAACAGGGGTGTGAAGTGAACGATTCTGTAGGAACACTGGCTAATGACACTGTGATGACCACAATGTTCCTTCCTAATCCGTAGCATAGGCAATGGAGCCTTCAGACCAGGCCATTAGCGTAGAACAATCATTTCTGACTGAATGGGCTTTCCTAGGCTCCAGTGCTGTGGTAGGTATAGTTAGGGCTGACAGCAATCCTCTCTCTCTCTTTCCCTCTTTCCTTATCCTGTGGCAGCATGATCATATTTAAAATATTCAGATAACTGGAGAGGTAAGCCCTCATTTGAATCTCAAAAGATTTTAGTAGCTAGAGCAGGCAAGAAACTGTGATAGTCATTACAGAAGATGACTGCAAGCTGTCTGATTACTGCAGCTGCAGAATGACTCTCAACCCGCAACATATTTACTCCTAATGTTGTAGAGTTGTATCCAAACAACCAGAGTTTCCACACACTCTAGTTTTTTCACCATAGACTTTATCTGAGGGGAGAAGTTGGCAGAATGAAGGGTGGTTTGTATTATGTGTTTGGTTTGTCTGTTTACTGTTCTGTATGCTGAGAGGGATATTCTTGGCTCCTCTGCCATGTCATAATCCTGTCTTGATTCTGCTGGGGCTTATTTGTGCTGTGTCTCTGGCTCTCTTTCCCTCATCACTGGCCTGTCTATCTGTCTGCATGGGCCCGGTCTGGCTACTACAGCTTGTAGGTTGCTGATTCAATGAACTGCTCCGATCCCACACTGATGGTGGTGAAGTGCTTCTACCAAGTTATATAAGCTATCTGCAGTGATTTCTTCCCACTCACTTCCACCCTTTCTTCAAAGGGTGTCAACAGGGGTGGACTTAGTGATTTGGAGGCCCCGGGGCAGAGGCTAGTCAGAGGTTTTTATAGTAAAGATGTAATTTAATTGTAAAAGTGCATTACCTTTTAATGTGCCATGAACACAAGTCATTATGTTTTCATTTGATTCTCAAACAAATCACTTCAAAAAGATAGGGTACAGCCAAAATAATTCAATCCTAAATAAATAGTACACTGTGCACCCGTCAACTTCACTTCAATCGCAAGTCGATGAAACTATCTCACCGGAGAAAGCATTAGAGCGAGCGAAACAGCGCCCCTCTGTCTTACTATATGTAGCCCATGTATCTGATGACATGCCATACTCTTTTTGGCCAAATAGCATCAGATACATGGTGTACACATACAGTACATGTCCTCTGCCTCGATGACGATGGCAGTATTAGCAGCAGAACCTGTCTTTTTACTAAAGAAATGTTAAAATTACATTTTCTTTCTATCTTTTTCTTTTCTCTGCCCCACCTTGACTTTTTCCACATTTTGTTACGTTACAGCCATATTCTAAAATGGATTAAAAAAAAAAAAAAATCCTCAGCAATCTACACACAATACCCCATAATGACAGTGAAAACAGGTTTTTAGAAATGTTTGCAAGTGTATTAAAAATAAAACTATGTATTCAGACCCTTTGCTATGAGACTTGAAATTGAGCTCAGGTGCATCCTGTTTCCAGTGATCATCCTTGAGATGTTTCTACAACTTGATTGGAGTCCACCTGTGGTAAATTCAATTGATTGGACATGATTTGGAAAGGCACACACCTGTCTATATAAGGTCCCACAGTTGACAGTGCATGTCAAAGCTAAACCCAAGCCATGAGGTCAAAATAATTGTCCATAGAGCTCCGAGACAGGATTGTGTCGAGGCACAGATTTGGGGACGGGTACCAACATTTTTTTTGCAGCATTGAAGGTTCCCAAGAACACAGTGGCCTCCATCATTCTTAAACGGAAGAAGTTTAGAACCATCAAGACTTCCTAGAGCTGGCCGCCTGGCCAAACTGAGCAATCAGGGGAGAAGGGTCTTGGTCAGGGAGGTGACCTAGAACCCGATGGTCACTCTGACAGAGCCCTATAATTCCTCTGTGGAGATGGGAGAACCTTCCACAAGGACAACCATCTCTGCAGCACTCCACCAATCAGGCCTTTATGGTAGAGTGACCAGACGGAAGCCACTCCTCAGTAAAAGACACATGACAGCCTGCTTGGTGTTTGCCAAAAGGCACCTGAAGACTCTCCGACCATGATAAACAAGATTCTCTGGTCTGATGAAACCAAGATTGAACTCTTTGGCCTGAATGCCAAGTGTCACGTCTTGAGGAAACCTGGCACCATACCTATGATGGTGGCAGCATCATGCTGTGGGGGTGTTTTTCAGCGGCAGGGACTGGGAGACTAGTCAGGGTCGAGGCAAAGATGAACGAAGCAAAGTACAGAGAGATCCTTGATGAAAACCTGCTCCAGAGCGCTTAGGACAGGCTGGGGCGAAGGTTCACCTTCCAACAGGACAATGACCCTAAGCACACAGCCAAGACAACGCAGGAGTGGCTTTGGGACAAGTCTCTGAATGTCCTTGAGTGGCCCAGCCAGAGCCCAGAGTTGAACCCAATCGAACATCTCTGGAGAGACCTGAAAATAGCTGTGCAGCAACTCTCCCCATCCAACCTGACAGAGCTTGAGAGTATCTGCAGAGAAGAAACTCAAATACAGGTGTGCCAAGCTTGTAGCGTCATACCCAAGAAGACTCATGGCTGTAATCACTGCCAAAAGTGCTTCAACAAAGTAGAGTAAAGGGTCTGAATAGTAAATGTGATATTTCAGTTGTTTTCTTTTTTTTTAATTAGCAAAAAAATCTAAACTTGTTTTTGCTTTGTCAGTATGAGGTATTGTGTGTAGATTGATGAGGGGAATTTAAAAAACATATATTTTAGAATAAGGCTGTAACCTAACAAATTGTGGGAAAAGTTAAGGGGTCTGAATACTTTACGAAGGCACTGTAAAGTCCAAAGGTATTAGGACAGTGACAATTGTGTTGTTGTTTTGGCGCTGTAATCCAGCACTTTGAAATTATACAATGACTATGAGGTTAAAGTGCTGTCAGCTTTAATTTGAGGATATCTTCATCAATATCAGGTGAACTGTTTAGAAATTCTAGCACTTTTGTACATAGTCCCCCCATTTTAAGAGACCAAAACTATTGGGACAAATTCACTTGTGTATTAAAGTGGTCAAAAGTTGATTTAGTATTTGGTCCCATATTCCTAGCACACAATGATTACATCAAGCTTGCGACTCTACAAACTTGTTGGATGCATTTGCTGTTTGTTTCGGTTGTGTTGAATGAATGGTAAATATTGTATTGCGTCATTTTGGAGTTTCTTTTAATGTAAATAAGAATATAACATGTTTCTAAACACTTCTACTGATATGTATTTCTTTGTAACTTTCTCACTCATTCACAATTCATTCAGGATTATCCATAATCATGGTAGCATCCACATTAATGTAGTTTAACTGTTTAGAAACATATTCTATTCTTATTTACAATAAAAGTGACTCCAAACTGATGCAATACATTATTTACCATTCATTTGTATTGGGCACAAAATAATCTGAAACACAACCAAAACAAACAGCAAATGCATTCAACAAATTTGTAGAGTCACAAGCTTGGTGTAGTCATTGCATGCTATGAATATGGGACCAAATACTTAACTTTTGATTACTTTAATACACATACTGTATAAGTGAATTTGTCCCAATACTTTTGGTCCCCTAAAATGGGGGGACTATGTACTAAAAGTGATGATATTTCTAAACGGTTCACCCGATTATGGATGAAAATACCTTCAAATTAAAGCTGATAGTCTGCACTTTAACCTCATAGTCATTGTATTTCAAAATAACAAAAAATTTGTCACAATCCCAATACTTTTGGAGCTCACTGTATTTATGGAAATAAATAATTGATCTATTATGAACAATGTGGCCTCGTTAACCTGGGCACAGTAGCCAGGCAAAACCCCCTTCCCTCCCCATTTATTTTGTAACTTTGAAGCTTCCCTCAGATTTTGCTGTTGCTGAACCAACATGCTGAAGCAGGACAGAATGAGAGCGATGAGCTGAGCAGCCCACGACAGTGGGCCGCTTGTCAGGGGAGCAGAGCATAGGGGGGCCTCAAGGGGAGAAATGCATATTTTTTAAATGATTACTAGTATTATTTGTTTTAATTATGACCAGATCATGAGGCCCCTTGATGATGTGAGGCCTGAAGCAGTTGCCCCTTCTGTCTAATGGTAAGTCCGCCACTGGGTGTCAATACAGCCGAACACTGTGTTTCTGGGCAGAGAATGGACCGTTTAGGAGAGTACAGAGAATATAGTATGAGTGAGCCTTGTTGTGGTCAGACAATGTTCTGATTTATGTTTCACTGTGCTGTGTTGGTACTATGGCTGGATGATGACAGTGGTTAGAGTGAGTTGCATTTAAACTAATCATGAGATACAAAGTTTTTGTTTATGACATCTCAGCGTGTGCAGTGTGTGTTTGTGTTCGTTCACCTGATATTCAAGGTCACATTCTGCACTGTGGTGGTTGAATACCTACTTTAAGAGTATAGGTGATATTTGATGTTTTTGAAAACATATGGCATTACTCTTCAACAATATATCTGCTTCAACAAAATACTACAAATGGTCATAGCACCAAATGAACAACAGTCTTCCATAAATCCAGTAATCAGCGAAATAAATGGCAGAAAATACATTTAGGACAGCATATGTTCATCTCACCTGGCGTACTGTGTAGACTAACGTTCAGATACAGTATGCAGGCGTCTGGCTGAATTGAAGGGATCCAACTCCAGGAACATCTTTACATTTAAATTGTAGCGAGGAACAGTATAATAACCTGACCAGCCAAAAATAGAACCATAGTTAATTGATTATGTGA
Source organism: Salvelinus namaycush (assembly GCF_016432855.1). Classification (NCBI taxonomy): domain Eukaryota; kingdom Metazoa; phylum Chordata; class Actinopteri; order Salmoniformes; family Salmonidae; genus Salvelinus; species Salvelinus namaycush. The sequence continues at coordinate 16,666,767 of NC_052335.1, read as the reverse complement.
AGGAATGTTTCAGTCTGAATTTATTAGAAGTATGCTTTTCAATGCTATGAATATTTTCAATGTAAGCTATTTTCTACTGCCTGCTATGTTGAAGCTATAAATAGTATGCATATGTGACATTTTTATACAACAGAAAAATACAATTTTCATTAAAACCTTTGTCTATGAAACACTGTCTATGAAAGACCTTGGGCTTTTTCTACTTACTGTGATTCTTTACTCTCAACCTAACTTTATTTCTCATAAACTACAAAAAAAATGTATTAATCTTTAGTATTTGTCAACAATCTTCTCCTATTACACAGCAGACAACAAGGTCCCTCACACAAATCATTTAGCTCTCATTTGATAGACCAGTTTCTGCTCTGAGTAATTAGCCCTTATTCTCTGCACACGTACTGCCTGACTCACCCTTTTGTCTTGATATCATTTTTATAACGTTACAGGGCAACCAAACCGTTTCCAGAACATTTCCACATCAGTCTCTGTTCCAGACTGGAGTGCCAGTAACCCAGACAGTAACTCTGCTCTTCTGAACAATGTGTGTGTATTAAAAACCTCTTAAGGATCCGTAGGATCGGTGTCCCTATACCGGGACGGTTGTTGCTAACGTGCGCTAATGTGACTAGAATGACGTTGTAAGTAACAGCAAACTTTCCAGGACATAGATGTGTCTTATATGGGCAGAAAGCTTCAGTTCTTGTTAATCTAACTGCACCCTCCAATTTACAGTAGCTATTACAGTGAAAAAATACCATGCTATTGTTTGAAGAGAGTGTACAACAGCAAAAAACTTTTATCACGGCAGCTGGTTTGATGCATTCACCTCTGAAGGTAAATAATGTACTTACATTCAGTAATCTTGCTCTGATTTGTCATCCTGAGGGTCCCAGAGATAAAATGTAGCATAGTTTTGTTTTGATAAAATCCATTTTTATATTCAAATGTAGGGAACTGGGTTCTACAGTTTGAACCCCTGCTGTCTCTGGCCCCACACCCACCCCGCCTGGCCATATAGATGTGTGAAGGTTAGTGTTTTTTCTGTAGGGAAGCTAATTATGCATAATGTATGACATTCCTGGGAGTGTGTAAACTTACGTTTTGTATTACCATATCATTTTTGTATGTTCTTTATAGTTATATACTTGAAAATGTATCAACTGACCAATTCGTCACGTTTGGGCAGACTTGATAGAAAATATTGTGCAGTATTGCAATGCTTCACTAGATCAGTCTGAAACTTTGCACGCACACTGCTGCCATCTGGTGGCAAAAATCTAAATTGCGCCTGAACTCCTATATGATATTATGGCCTTTCTCTTGCATTTCAAAGATGATGGAACCCCAAAAAATAGAGAAAACGCATGTGTTTATGTTTGTATTATCTTTTACCAGATCTAATGTGTTATATTCGCCTACTTTAATTTCAACAAACTTCAAAGTGTTTCCTTTCAAATGGTATCAAGTATATGCATATCCTTGCTTCAGGTCCTGAGCTACACACAGTTAGATTTGGGTATGTCATTTTAGGTAAAAATGTTTAAAAAAGGGTCCGATCCTTAAGTTAACAGCATCGAAGAGTATGGAGGGGACTGACTGAATTCACACACGCAGACACGCACACATGCACGTACGCATACTGTTATAGGCCTTAGACCACAGGTGTCAAACTCATTCCACGGGGGGCCGAGTGTCTGCGGGTTTTCGCTCCTCCCTTGTACTTGATTGATGAATTAACATCACTAATTAGTTAGGAACTCCCCACACCTGGTTGTCTAGGGCTTTATTGAAAGGAAAAACCAAAAACCTGCAGACACTAGGCCCTCCGTGGAATGAGTTTGACACCCCTGCCTTAGACTGTGGCGATAAACGTGTGCTGCATGTACACACAAATGGACCCATTGCCTCCAGGACAGACACACACACACATTAACTCAAACAAACCCCGGAGTCTCTGTGTCCTTGTTTGTTCAACGTGCGGTCCAAACCAACACGTCCATCTGTCAGTTTGTCCGTCCTGTGGATGTGATGACAGGCTGCGGTTGGCCCACACCTCTGATGTATTTGAACTAGCATTGCCTAAGGCGGGGAATATTTATAACTTCAATCAATTCCCAATGCATAGCACTCCTACAGTTCAGTTTGCCTCTCATTCACTGTGTGTGTAGCTACAATGAGGGCTTGGATTAATTCATATTTATTGGCACTATAGTTTAAATCATATTTCAAATGTAATTGTGAAGGTGGGATTCAATCAAACCTGCCAGATTCATTATCCAATATCTTTGTTTACAAAATCATTCCCCACACTCTTACCATTAAGCCAGTGGAAGTGCAGAGGAAATGAATGGTTTATTATCAATCCATTTATCAATAATTTTCCATGCTGAAGCATGTTATTCTTCTCTACATTTAATTAACATGGGGATCACGGCTAGAAACATTATATTAATCAACTGACAGGACCCGATATTTGAGCTACTCCACACAAACACTAGCACCCAGGTTCTCCCTTATGCATTCCAATGAACCAGATTGGCCACCAGATCCCTGCTACACCAATAAGACTGACAGCAAATAATCTCCCTGGCACATCTAGCCATACAGATGTAACAGTATTGCTTGCGTCCCTCTCCTTGCCCCACCAGGCACCCTCTGAACTCATCGACAACAGTCACCCTCGAAACATCATTACCTATTGCTCCACAAAAGCGAGTGACGTCACCAATTAAACCACTACTAGCACACATTGCTAACTACCCTAGCCATTTCACATCGGTTACAGTCACCCCCTTTGACCTTTTTCTTCTCCTTTTCCACAGGTCAGAGCCCAACTGAGTGATCTGGGTCTTGGCACCAATGTAACAATATTGCTTCTGTCCCTATCCTTGCCCCAACCTGGGCTCAAACCAGGGACACTCTGAACACATTGACCACAGTCACTCTTGAAGCATCGTTACCTATCGCTCCACTAAAGCCACAGTTCTTGCAGAGCAAGGGAAACAGCTACTTCAAGGTCTTAGAGTAAATTACATCACCGATTGAAACGCTACTAGCGTACATCGCTAACTAGCTAGTCATTTCATACCGGTTACACAGAGAATAATGACAATTTCAAAATGTATTATGCTACATCTGTGCTAATTATAAAACCCCATCAGATTATAAAAACAGTGCATTTGGCTCAGCGAAAGAGAGGGGAGGCAAAAAGAGGTAGGGAGCTCTGTGGCCTGGACATTTAGTATCTCTCATCAGCTTTGCTGTTCTCTCTCTCTTTTTCTCTCTTTCTCTCTCTCTTTCAGCTCTACTCCTCACCCACTCCACTCCACCGTCTCTCAAGGAATGAAAAATTCATGGAAAACCTGGGCTGCGTTCAGTACGTAAGTTAGAACGTTCAATTGAACGGAAGCGGTGCTGAACTGAACGACCAGTTGAAAAACGGCATTCAAAATGCACTGCTGCCCTTTAAATATGTCACTCATTGCTTCAAGCAGCACCCCGACTGAACGGAGCAAAGTCTGTTCAAGAACATACAAGAACGTTTTGGGAAAACCTAGTTCAGTACAAACCCTTCCTCAACGTAGCAAACATTAAAGTGAACTGAATGAATCCCAGGATTTGATACAGCCGTGCCCCTCTGAGTTCACACAGGGCCCTGGCATGGGCAACCTTTATCCTCCCTCCATCCCTCGAGCAGAATAAATGCAAAAGTATCTCAGGTTAACAGCTAATGAATGAATGCATGTCCAGCAGTGGAGGCTCCTCAAAGGAGAAATGGGAGGACCATCCTCCTCAGTGAATATCATAAAAATAAAAATAGTGAAGCATTAAAAAAGTTATCCTTTTTAGATACAATTATACATATCTTTCTTTACCTTTATTTAACTACACAAGTCAGTTAAGAACAAATTCTTATTTTCAATGACGGCCTTGGGTTAACTGCCTTGTTCAGGGGCAGAATGACAGATTTGTACCTTGTCAGCTCGGGGTACTCAACTTGCAACCTTTCGGTTACTAGCCCAACGCTCTAACCACTAGGCTACCCTGCTGCCAAATCTTTTAGTAAACCACAATGTTTTGCAATGAAGGTCTACAGTAGCCTCAACAGGACTCTGTAGGGTAGCACCATGGTGTAGCCGGAGGACAGCTAGCTTCCATCCTCATCTGGGTACATTGGTTCTCACCCATTTCCATAGACTATAACACAGTAATTATGACAACTTCCAGAGGATGTCCTCAAACCTATCAAGCTTCAGAACTCTTGCAGCATGAACTGACATGTTGTCCACCCAATCGACCCAAGGATAACAAAATTAACCTAGTACTGAAAGCATAAGCTACAGCTAGCTAGCAATGCAGTGCATAAAATGTGATGAGTTGTTGACTCAAAGAGAGAGAAAGACAATAGTTGAACAGTTTTGAACAACTGCAATCCTTAAAAAATTAAGGAGAAGCTTTTACTTACTTAGCTAGCGAATGCAGCTGGCTAGTTTAGCCTACTCAAACAACTGGTTCAAACAGAGAGGAGTGCTATGTTAGTTAGCTGGCTATTGCTTTTCAACACTGGATTTCTTCCAAGTCAAGGTAAGCTTTTGGTTTTATTAATTTACTGCCACCGGTGCCCGCCGGTGGAACCGCTAAACTGCTTGCTGTACACTGTACCTCATGTTTGTAGTGGGTTTACTAACGTGTTAGTTCTAGTAGCTATGTTGACTATGACATTAGCTAATATGGTGACAACGATGTAGGCTGTGTGTAGTTGTTAGCAGTTATGGTATGAAGGTTTGGCTTGTTCACAGACAGCTGTTGTGTTGTGCAATGAAGTCCACTAGTGAAGGGAAAAGGTGAGAGGAGGATAGCACGTAGATGCAAGAAGCAATTCTTCAACGAGCTAAGTGATCATGCTGTTTGTATGTGACTATAAAAGTGTGCTATAAAAGTGCATGTGATTCTGCCGATTCTGTTGAAAAACGTTTCTTAAACGAAAGCAAACTAAACAAAACTGGGATAAACATACCTGAATTTGTCCAATAGAAACTCTCGTTTGCAGCTGTTGGACTAATGATCACGCCTTAGATCAGGTAGATACAAGCAAGAGTGTACAAGTCGGTATTGAATGTCACTCACTGTCTGTCACCTTGTTGACTCCAATTTTTCTCTCGACCTGTGCACCTACATTGTATTCTTTCATTCGAAGGCTAGGTTGTAGCAACCTCATGATGGGATATAGGGAAAATTACAGTATCATGTAGTAGCCTAAACCTATCGATGTTACATTGAGCTGGGTGAATGGAATATCAATGACAGTCATCCAATATGCTGTAATAGAAATAAGGCCATGCTCATAATTTTTTTAAATATTTTTTTTTTTTCCCTCCCTCATCTTAAACGGCACCGACCGCCAGTGATGTCCTTATGCAGGCGTCTGCTGCTGAGGGGAGCCAGCTATTCCTAGTAGCAGTGCACTGGAGATTTGGAGGTAAATGTCACTTGGCTGTTTCTACAAAACACTATATATTTCTTTATTTAACACCACATGCTTTTTCCACACCACCATGCAGAATTGAATGATGAAATCTAAAAGTTTGGAATAATTGGAATGGCAATGCATCTCATCAAGTCAGAGTGAAAAGCAGTGCTTGTGTTCAGTTACTTCAAAGCCTGGAAGGATGGCTCCCTCTATAGGGCCTGAAAGATTATTCCTTACTAAGGGAGTTTTTCGTTGTCAGTTTTTGCTATCTTGGGTTTTGTTTGGGCTTTTAAGTTGATGTATGACTAATTACTTTGTATTAAGTGCTATAAGAATAAAATGTATTTGATGATTGATGATGATGAGTCAGAATGCTAAGACACAGTAGAATTGATAATACTATAAAGGTTTTTATTAAATGTGTGTACTTTTTTACAATATGGGGATTGTCTTAGTATTAACACATCAACGTTCACAAACTCAATCTGGGATAAAAATCTTAAATAGGTACATTTCTTGATAAAATCACCAGTGAGCCACAGGGAATAGGCTTTACAAAACAATAGGATCTCAAGGACCAACATTACAGCCATATTAGGAGTTTGGCTACTGCCTTGTATTCATATTCGTAGAATGTCTTCACAAAATCGTATATTCTGTGCATATTCACCCATAGTGACTCGGTCTCCATCCGCTGCAGGCCAAGTATAACAGTAGGTCACAATTACTTTAGAAGAGTTTTAATTTGGGGAGACCCAATCTTTTAATGTCACAATCTCCTCAGATCATCAGAGATCATTTAAGCATGGCATTTAAAGGGTATGATGCAAAAAAGCTATGTTTCCTAACTAATGATGAAATTAAAAGATTTAATCTCCTCCTGAACAAGAAGGAACTCTATGGATTGTGTTGACTATCTGATTATGGTAGACCAAAGCATGAAACTAAAATTGAGGAAAATCTGCAATCTTGTATTGCATATCCATTTCTACAGCAAGATCTTGAGACTTTAGCAAATGAAATCAAATACTGTTAAGTGCTATTGTCACCCACTAAATACGACAATAAAATGTTTGGTCCATGCTCGCTCAAAAGCATAGACATGTTGTCACGCCCTGATCTGTTTCACCTGTCCTTGTGCTTGTCTCCACCCCCTTCCAGGTGTCACTTATTATCCCTGGTGTATTTACCCCTGTGTTTCCTGTCTCTCTGTGCCAGTTTGTCTTGTTTTCCAAGTCAACCAGTGTTTTACCTAGCTCCTTTTTTCCCCAGTCTCTGTTTGTTCCTAGCCCTCCTGGTTTTGACCCTTGCCTGTCCTGATGCCGAATCCGCCTGCCTGTCCTGACCTCGAGCCTGCCTATGCCCTTGTACTGTTTGAACTCGGACCTGATCACTGAACCCCTGCCTGTCCTGACCTCGAGCCTGCCTATGCCCTTGTACTGTTTGAACTCGGACCTGATCACTGAACCCCTGCCTGTCCTGACCTCGAGCCTGCCTATCGCCTGGTACTGTTTGGACTCTGACCCGGTTTATGAACTCTCGCCTGTCCCCGACCTGACTTTTGCCTACCCCTTTTGTTATAATAAATATCGGATCTCAACCATCTGCCTCCTGTGTCTGCATTTGGGTCTCGCCTTGTGCCCTTATAAATGTTCTGTTAAAATGCTGCAATATATATATATATGCTTTACATAAATATTATATAGACATTATACATTTTAGGATACATTTGTTGTCGGGTAATGTGTATTGTAATTCATGATGATTGAATCAGATTTTCCAGTAGAAGTGTCATGGGACTCAGTTACATAGGAGCCAGATTATTTATTATTTGTGCACCATTCTACTCTCTCCTTATGAGGGTGTAGGTTGTCTCATGAGGCTGCCTTTTCAAAAATGAATAAAATATATATACCAACTAAATATATGTGCATAACTGCACCTTTATTTGCACTTATATCTTTATTCAACACAACAGATTTGCTATCGAATGCTGTACTTTTCTTTACAAAATAAAGGAACAAAAACTCATTCCTCATAAAGAATGAAGTATAAGGTGCGACATATGGTTCTTGAAAGCCTACTACAGGTCATATGAAAGTAGTAATATTACACATGCTCATAGGAAACACAAAGAGTATGACAATAAGCAATATTACATATTCCTCCTGGACCACTATCCTTGCTGCTTCAGACGATGTCCTTCATGATAAAACATCCAATATTTTGTTTGGAAAATACAATGAATTAGAGCCTTCTTTCCTGAGACACAATCAAACCCTGTTAAAGTACAGTAGGGCATCCTCATTAAAACAGAGGCAGATAAAGTGACGAGACTAATACTGTGAAGTGGAGACGGACAGAGAGCCCACTAAGGAAAGAAATTGACCTATACCTGAGATCAAATAACGACATGTTAGCTATCTCCTTCCTCATTCATCATTTTTGTGCGTTAACAAGATGTGATAACAGGTAAGCATTACAGTTCACTCTATGGGAAATATGCAAATATACGTATTACCTCTTTGACATCAATATGAACCTCTTGGTTGACATGTATTTTTTACAGATTAACATCTCAAACATTTAAGAAAATTACGTAACATTATAGAACATGTGACATCACTCAACTTTCCTAATACTATCATTCAAAATGTAACATAATAAAATAATAAACAAATAAAATCAGATGATCAGCAAAACAGTGAGAGTACAAACTGAAACGAATACAAACAACAAAAACACAACTCTACTAAGACACTGAGAGAGGAGATATTGCGTTTGAATAAATACTGTCAAATAAATATTGTTGATGCCTCTTGCCAATGTTAGGCCCTTGGGCTGAGAGCAGGTGTGTTGAGCCTACTGCCTTTCCATTGTTCTGAAGAGGTCAGTGAGACCTGGTCCTCTCAACACATCAACCGCTTTCACCCACTGTCTGTGGATGTTTCAGGCCTTGACAGGACATCCCAACACAGCCATACTTTTGTTTTTACAGTGTGGTGAATGCTGACAATCTCAGTTAGAGTAGAGATGAAGAGTTCAAAGAACAAAAATTGAGAGTCTGACATTTTATAATAACCAATAAGATAATTATTTCCACTGAATATTTAGATGTTTTTCTAAAGATTGTTTTCTTGCATATAACTCAATGCCTGGACCACATACACAAGCGCACACAGTATCATGCAAAATACTTTTGATAAACATTATTGTGAATGATTAAATTAGGATGTTTATATGCACACTAATAAATGTGATATTAAACTGATTACGGCAGTAGGCAGAGTAAGGCATTATCATGTAAACACCTTACTCTGCTTATCTTAATTGGCGTAAGGTCATAATTGAAGTAAGCATGAACTGATTAAAACACTTGGACTTCTGAGCAATCTTTCGATTTATTAGAACATGTAAACACTTTAATCAGAGTTCCAGCTCTTGAGCAAACTACGAGAACAATCTCAGAAGTTGCCTTGTGGCCTGTCTCAATGTGAGTTAAAGATGGAATACACAGTAGGGGAAACAGCGGCACTGTCCGCCCAAGGCCGTTGTTATCAGGGGCTCACAGCGAAGCTGTGAAAGCTATCGTTATTCTTTTTTTTTTTTTTTCTTCTTTTTTTTTTTTTTAAGAATAACGATAGCTTTCACAGCTTCGCTGTGAGCCCCTGATAACAACGGCCTTGGGCGGACAGTGCCGCTGTTTCCCCTACTGTGTATTCCATCTTTAACTCACATTGAGACAGGCCACAAGGCAACTTCTGAGAGTGTTCTCGTAGTCTACTTTTTTTTCTACAGTCAGCCCTGCCTGAAGCAGGGGACAACGCTAAACGCCAACACCACAGTCCCTCCAGCTCTCTTTAGAGTATATCATACCTCTTTCTGAACAGCGCTTTAGATCTTACAGGTGCACATAAAAGTTTAAATATCTTCAAACTATGCAAGTCACAGGTGCACGAGTACACAATACAAAATAATCTGTATAAAGTGTAAAAAAAAACATCTTGGTCACAGCCTTGAGCTATAAACACAGAGAGGGACATGAGGTAGGAGAGTACAGAGAGCTGTTTGGAGCAGGAACATAGATACAGCAAGACTGGGTTGCGTAGGTCTGGGTGGTGAGCAGTGGTCAATGTCTTAACAGTTGATAGCAGGGTTGTGATTGGACTGGTGAGGGGAAAGACCAAGAGTCATTTCACAGGAGAGAATCACTGTCTTTTTCTCACATTTCACTGTGAGACTCTTTTACGGATGGTCTGTCTTTAAGTGAGCCAGAAATGGTGTAAAACCTATGGGAGATACGACGAGAGAAAAGTTAAACTATGCAGTTTTAACTCTTGATCTAGTAACCTGTTAAACAAGATAAATGATAAACTATGCAGTTCAACCTCAAACTAATAACCAGTGAAAAAAAAAATTAACTACACCGTTTTAACTGTTGATCTACAATTCAGAGGAATAGAAAGTAGAAGAGAAAGTAATAATACCTTGACTTTTTAAAATGTCTACACTTCTTCAGGACTTGGAAACAGGAGGATTTTGCACAGGAGCGTTTCAGGTTAATAACTTGGTAGATGATGGGGTTGTACATGGCAGAGGACTTAGCCAGCAGAGTGGGGATCACAGAGACAGAGATAGGCACTGAGTCGGGCTCGCCAAACGCAGACACCACTGAGACCACTGCATATGGGATCCACGCTATCAAGAAACCAGCACAGATCAACATCGCCACCTGGAGGACAGAAGTAGAACCACATCACAGGTCTGTTTCACAATAGTAAAAGCATCTCTGAGGTGAGGTGCCGTGTACAAACATACCACACACACACACACACACACACACACACACACACACACACACACACACACACACACACACACACACACACACACACACACACACACACACACACACACACACACACACACACACACACACACACACACACACACACACCTACCTTGGTCAGTTTCAACTCCAGGCTATGGCTGTTCTTGTTCCTGGTGTCAAAGTGGGAGATCTCTTTAGCTGAGGAGTTGACCTTGAAGATTATCATAACATAGGAGAAGACGATGATGCCGGTGGGGAAGATAAGGCAGAAGAAGAGGATGGCCATGACGAAGCTCTGGCCCGCCACGGAGGTCTGGGCCAGCCACCAGTCCAGGGTACAGGAGGTGCCAAACGGCTCTGGAGCGTAGCTGCCCCAGCCCACCAGGGGCATGGTGGCCCAGAAGCCTGCGTAGAGCCAGACAAACACCAGACACAGGAAGGCATGGTGCCTCATCAGCCACGTACCTGTGGGCAGAATTATGGGCAAAGGGATTGATCATTTATTGGTTCATTATCACAATAAAGTGTTAATTCAAACTGTTCAGATATCACAGATCACTCAAACGTGCTAATTATTCATTCTAATAAAGGTATTGTGTTACTGTAAATCTAAAACAAACTGAGAGCATAGCCCACTGTACCGTATCTGAGATGACAGATCTTGAGGTATCGGTCTAGGCTAACTACGGTCATGGTGATGAGGCTGCCAACACCGAAGAAGAAGCCAGCCCAGCCATAGAAACGACAGCCCTCCCAGCCAAACAGCCAGCGGTGGGAGAAACTGGACGCCACAAAGAACGGTTTCCCTGTGACTTCAAGAGCAAACAGAGACGTTACCACCTCAGATGATCACTGTGTGCTGTAAAGACATGAGAATGTACAGTACCAGCCAAAAGTTTGGACAGACCTATTCATTTAAGGCTTTTTCTTTATTTTTACTATTTTCTACATTGTAGAATAATAGTGAGACATCAAAACGATGAAATAACACATATGGAATAATGTAGTAACCAAAAAAAGTGTTAAACAAATCTAAATATATTTTATGTTTTAGATTCTTCAAAGTAGCCACACTTTGCCTTGATGACAACTTTGCACACTCTTGGCATTATCTCAACCAGCTTCACCTGGAATGCTTTTCCAACAGTCTTGAGGGGGTTTCCACATATGCTGAGTACTTGTTGGCTGCTTTTCATTCAATCTGCGGTCCAACTCATCCAAAACCATCTCAAATGGGTTGAGGTCGGGTGATTGTGGAGGCCAAGTCATCTGATGCAGCGCTCCATCACTCTCCTTCTTGGTCAAATAGCCCTTCCACAGCCTGGAGGTGTGTTGGGTCATTGTCCTGTTGATTAACAAATGATAGTCCCACTAAGCGCAAACCAGATGGGATGGCACATCGCTGCAGAATGCTGTGGTAGCCATGCTGGTGAAGTGTGCCTTGAACTCTAAATAAATCACATACAGTGTCACCAGCAATGCACCCCGACACCATCACACCTCCTCCTCGATGCTTCACGGTGTGAACCACACATGCAGAGATCATCCGCTCAACTACTCTGCGTTCCAACACGGCGGTTGGAACCCAAAATCTCAAATTTGGATTCATCAGACCAAAGGACAGATTTCCACCAGTCTAATGTCCATTGTGTTTCTTGGCCCAAGCAAGTCTCTTCTTATTATTGGTGTCCTTTACTAGTGGTTTCTTTGCAGAAATTCGACGATGAAGGCCTGATTCACCCAGTCTTTTCTGAACAGTTGATGTTGAGATGTGTCTGTTACTTGAACTCTGTGAAGCATTTATTTGGGCTACAATTTCTGAGGCTGGTAACTCCAATTAACTTATCTTCTGCAACTCTGGGTTTTCCTTTCCTGTGGTGGTCCTCATGAGAGCCAGTTTCATCATAGCACTTGATGGTTTTTGCGACTGCACTTGAAGAAACTTTCAAAGTTCTTGAATTTTCGGGATTGACTGACCTTCATGTCGTAAAGTAATAATGGACTGTCATTTCTCTTTGCTTATTTGAGCTGTTCTTGCCATAATAAGGACTTGGTCTTTTACCAAATTGAGCTATCTTCTGTATACCACCCCTACCTTGTCACAACACAACTGATTGGCTCAAATGCATGAAGAAGGAAAGAAATTCCACAAATTAACATTTAACAAGGCACACCTGCTAATTGAAATGCATTCCAAGTGACTACCTGATGAAGCTGGTTGAGAGAATGCCAAGAGTGTGCAAAGCTATCATCAAGGCAAAGAGTGGCTACTTTGAAGAATATCACATTTAAAATATATTTTGATTTGTTTAACACTTTTTTTGGCTACTACATGATTCCATATGTGTTATTTCAAAGGTTTAATGTCTTCAGTATTATTCTACAATGTAGAAAATAGAATAAAGAAATACCCTTGAATGAGCAGGTGCGTCCAAACTTTGACTGGTACTGTATAGTATGCATGTACAGTAATGTAGTAGTCAGGAGAATGTATGAGAATCACAATGAAAACCATCGTCTTCATCCACTTCACAGAAAACAAGTGCTGTTTTTCTGATCCCTCAATGATCAAATAAAATCAAAGGTTATTTGTCACGTGCGCCAAATACAACAGGTGTAGACCTTACAGTGAAATGCTAACTTACAGGCCCTAACCAACAGTGCAACTTTTAAGTAAATAATAGGTATTAGGTGAACAATAGATAAGTAAAGAAATAAAAACAACAGTAAAAAGACAGTTGAAAATAACAGCAGCGAGGCTATATACAGTAGCGAGACTATAAAAGTAGTGAGGCTATATACAGGCACCGGTTAGTCGGGCTAATTGAAGTAGTACGGTTGAAGTCGGAAGTTTACATACACCTTAGCCAAATACATTTAAACTCAGTTTTCCACAATTCCTGACATTTAATCATAGTAAATATTCCCTGTCTTAGGTCAGTTAGGATTACCACTTTATTTTAAGAATGTGAATTGTCAGAATAATAGTAGAGAGAATGATTTATTTCAGCTTTTATTTCTTTCATCCCATTCCCAGTGGGTCAGAAGTTTACATACACTCAATTAGTATTTGGTAGCATTGCCTTTAAATTGCTTAACTTGGGTCAAACGTTGCTGTAGCCTTCCACAAGCTTCCCACAATAAATTGGGTGAATTTTGGCCCATTTCTCCTGACAGAGCTGGTGTAACTGATTCAGGTTTGTAGGCCTTCTTGCTCGCACACGCTTTTTCAGTTCTGCCCACAAATTTTCTATGGGATTGAGGTCAGGGTTTGTGATGGCCACTCCAATACCTTGACTTTGTTGTCCTTAAGCCATTTTGCCACAACTTTGGAAGTATGCTTGGGGTCATTGTCCATTTGGAAGACCCATTTGCGACCAAGCTTTAACTTCCTGACTGATGCCTTGAGATGTTGCTTCAATATATCCACATCATTTTCCATCCACAAGATGCCATCTATTTTGTGAAGTGCACCAGTCCCTCCTGCAGCAAAGCACCCCCACAACCTGATGCTGCCACACCCGTGCTTCACGGTTGGGATGGTGTTCTTCAGCTTGCAAGCCTCCCCCTTTCTCCTCCAAACATAACGATGGTCATTATGGCCAAACAGTTCTATTTTTGTTTCATCAGACCAGAGGACATTTCTCCAAAAGGTACGATCTTTGTCCCCATGTTCAGTTGCAAACCATAGTCTGGCTTTTTATGGCAGTTTTGGAGCAGTGTCTTCTTCCTTGCTGAGCGGCCTTTCAGGTTATGTCGATATAGGACTTGTTTTGCTGTGGATATAGACACTTTTGTACCTGTTTCAACCAGCATCTTCACAAGGTACTTTGCTGTTGTCCTTGGATTGATTTGCACTTTTCGCACCAAAGTACGTTCATCTCTAGGAGACAGAATGCGTCTCCTTTCTGAGCGGTATGGCGGCTGCGTGGTCCCATGGTGTTAATCCTTGCATACTATTGTTTGTACAGATGAACGTGGTACCTTCGGGCGTTTGGAAATTGTTTCCAAGGATAACCAGACTTGTGGAGGTCTACAATTTTTTCCCTGAGGTCTTGTCTGATTTCTTTAGATTTCCCCATGATGTCAAGCAAAGAGGCACTGAGTTTGAAGGTAGACCTTGAAATACATCCACAGGTACACCTCCAATTGTCTCAAATTATGTAAATTAGCCTATCAGAAGCTTCTAAAGCCATGACATCCTTTTCTGGAATTTTCCAAGCTGTTTCAAGGCACAGTCAACTTAGTGTATGCAAACTTCTGACCCACTGGAATTGTGATACAGTGAATTATAAGTGAAATAATCTGTCTGTAAACAATTGTTGGAAAAATGACTCGTGTCATGCACAAAGTAGATGTCCTAACCGACTTGCCAAAACGAAGGTTTGTTAACAAGAAATTTGTGGAGTGGTTGAAAAACAAGTTTTAATGACTCCAACCTAAGTGTATGTAAACTTCCGACTTCAACTGTATGTACGTGTAGGTATGGTTAAAGTGACTATGCATATATGATAAACAGAGAATGGCAGTAGTGTAAAAGAGGGGTTAGCGGGTGGTGGGTGGCGGGACACAATGCAGATAGTCCGGGTAGCCAATGTGCGGGTGCACCGATTAGTCGGGCTAATTGAGGTAGTATGTACATGAATGTATAGTTAAAGTGACTATGCATATATGACAAAAAGAGAGTAGCAGCAACGTAAAAGAGGGGTTGGGAGGTGGGACAATGCCAATAGTCCGGGTAGCCATTTGATTACCTGTTTAGGAGTCTTATGGCTTAGGGGTAAAAGCTGTTGAGAAGCCTTTTGGTCCTAGACTTGGCGCTCCAGTACCGCTTGTCATGCGGTAGCAGAGAGAACAGTCTATGACTGGGGTGGCTGGGGTCTTTGGAAATTTTTAGGGCCTTCCTCTGACACCGCCTGGTGTAGAGGTCCTGGATGGCAGACAGCTTAGCCCCAGTGATGTACTGGGCTGTATGCACTACCCTCTGTAGTGCCTTGCAGTCGGAGGCCGAGCAGTTGCCGTACCAGGCAATGATGCAACCAGTCAGGATGCTCTCGATGTTGCAGCTGTAGAACCTTTTGAGGATCTGAGAACCCATGACAAATCTTTTTAGTTTCCTGAGGGGGAATAGACTTTGTCGTGCCCTCTTCACGACTGTCTTGGTGTGTTTGGACCATTCTAGTTTGTTGGTGATGTGGACACCAAGGAACTTGAAGCTCTCAACCTGCTCCACTACAGCCCCGTCGATGAGAATGGGGGCGTGTTCGGTCCTCCTTTTCCTGTAGTCCACAACCATCTCCATTGTCTTGATTACGTTGAGGGAGAGGTTGTTATTCTGGCACCACCCGGCCAGGTCTCTGACCTCTTCCCTATAGGCTGTCTCGTCGTTGTCGGTGATCAGGCCTACCACTGTTGTGTCATCGGCAAACTTAATGATGGTGTTGGAGTCGCGCCTGGCCACGCAGTCGTGGGTGAACAGGGAGTACAGGAGGGGACTGAGCACGCACCCCTGAGGGGCTCCAGTGTTGAGGATCAGCGTGGCGGATGTGTTGCTACCTACCCTCACCACCTGGGGGCAGCCCGTCAGGAAGTCCAGGAGGGAGGAGTTTAGTCCCAGGATCTTTAGCTTAGTGATGAGCTTTGAGGGTACTATGGTGTTGAACCCTGAACTGTAGTCAATTAATAGCATTCTCATGTAGGTGTTCCTTTTGTCCAGGTGGGAAAGGGCAGTGTGGAGTGCAATATAGATTGCATCATTTGTGGATCTGTTTGGGCTGTATGCAAATTGGAGTGGGTCTAGGGTTTCTGGGATAATGGTGTTAATGTGAGCCATTACCAGCCTTTCAAAAAACTTCATGGCTACGGACATAAGTGCTATTGGTCTGTAGTCATTTGGGCAGGTTGCCTTAGTGTTCTTGGGCACAGGGACTATGGTGGTCTGCTTGAAACAGATGCAGTATATTAACAATCCTGAGGCAAAGCATGTGACAGAAAAGCTGATAATAAATAGTGTTTACCAGTGCCCTATATCGTTCCCATCATTGTGTGAAGAGACATCCTCACTGCACCAGTCTGATGCCACAGAGGTCCAGCAAGTAAAGCTGTACTCTCCACCAACTCTCATAGTTAACAATATACTCTTTGTCTCAGTTCATGACTTCTACAGTATCAGGGTAAAACGGCTACCAAACAAAATTGACTTTCAACCATTCTGGACCTTCTGGGCCATTCTAGGTAATTCTGGAACATTCTGGACCTCTGATATTCCCAAGATGCAAATCTGGCAGACACAAATTGATCATGCCTGTTGTCTTCTGTGGACAATGGTTCTAATCCTAGAGAGCAATACAAGCGTCTCATACAGAGGGACGTAGTCGGCCCAGACACAGATAAACAAGTGAGAATCCTGTGGTTGTATGAGGCACAGAGAGAGCTGGCCAGAACTTGTTCTGAGACAGAGCGACACACTGTTGTGAATTCTGCTTCTGGCTGGGTCACAGCTAGGAGGTGCTAAAATATTCACAATAAATGTTATTTTTTAAACCACATTTCTTAACTAAGATGACTGTTTGCAAAGGAACTAAATCTCTTGTACATCAAAGGCCTAGTCTGTCGATGTATTGTGATCAACAGGCCATGTAGAGTAACTTTGGCGTTATCGTGATGCTGTTCCTCTAATATCCATAGGGTGGCGATAAAGGACCAATTTCAGGTTTAGCCACAATTTAGCATTCTTGAATATTGAGTTATCAAACATGCCTAACAAGGTAAATGACTGAGAGAAATATTGGCCTGTTACATTGGAAATATTGGCCTGTTACATTAATATTAATTTACAAGGAATTAATATGCATGCATCAATTGTTCTGAAAGAGAGACAGGAGTGTAATTAGGCACTCCACACACAACAATGAAATATCAATGTAATATAATTCAACAATGGTGATTCAGACAGAGAGAGACTGGGATATTAGGTGTGGACAGACCTGGGATCAGATGATGAGACTTCAAACAATGATGTCAGTTGTATGATGTCTATGATTTTAAAACAACTCTGTGGTTCTCTCTACCCATTTCTCTTTCTTTGTTGTCATTATATTCCACCCCTTCATCTTCTTCCAACCATGACAACCATTTCCATGTGTCAGGATGTACTACCGAGAGTGTTAATGCCGTGCTAAAATTGTTCATATACATGCGGTTCTGAATTGAAATACACAGAATACACGGGACTAATCCACCTTACAATGTTCTGTGCAGAGACACTGTAAATGGACATACTTTATGAAAAGACTGCGGAATGGTTTACCTGATATGCCAAAGTCAAAGATGGCTAAGTTAACTGTCATGAGCTCAGGCGGCCTTAGCTTTGTCTTGCGTTTGATGGTCATGTATATAACATAGCCATTTCCTGTGGCAGACAGGATCCCTGCAGAGAAAAGAGAGGACAAGAGGAATGCATGACAAGTTGTAAAAATGCAACATGACAGGGTGTACCTACAAGTTAGTTCATTTACATACTTAGGCCTATGGCACAATTGGTTTAATTATAATGTTGTAATACTATCCCTATTAATACGTGAGATTTTGCCCTGTGTGTGTTTATCTCTAGAGCCTTGATACATGATAATGATGCATGCCCTACTGTCAAGTTAAAAAAGACAGCTGGGTTGTGGGTAAATGCAAAGACAGTATACATGCATGTTTGGGTTGATAAAACACTTTTTGACTACTGTCTACAATATTTATAAGACTTGACATACACTTTCACAAGAAAACAAAGGTTTTTGACATCCACCCTCAGTCTGAAATTGTCAATATGCTTTAAGTAATTGATTTCCATGCACAAAAGAAAGGAATAAATCATTTGTCATCTCTATGACCTCTGCCTTGACTCATGTCCTCACACCCACTATGTGTGTGACACAAGTTGTGCTAATTACATGTGACAACACATTGAATGGACTCCAATTACACATGACAACTTATTTGTATTCCTATTGATGCTCTTCGTTGTTGCTTATCAACAGTTCACTGTCCTTCACAAACATGTATTTATTTGTCAATAACAACGTCAGTGTGCTGCTAACAGCTTAAGCTTCCTCCATGGTCCCTGTTCCCTTACTGGACTGGAATCAGTGGTAGACAGGCATTATCCTCTGCTCTATTCTATGTGATATGAGTGCATACGGTATGAAGGGCAGAATCTCTAGTGCTCATTCTCGAGTGAATGTGTCTCATTCTCCTATTCAATCTGGACTGTATCAGCTGAATGACCCTGCTTCACACACAAAGCAATTTATTGAGAGAAATTCAAAGAAAAGATAAATGAAATATCTCTTTCATTTGACTTCTATCATATGATAAACAGATTAGAAAAAAAATATCAAATGAGGTTTCAGTTTGTTCGTTTTTTCAGTGATGAAGGTGAGCATAGGATCTGGACTGAACATCTTGGAGTAAAATCCAGTTCTTATTCGATTTTGAATAGATTTATAATTCATATGTGTATGTGTATACATCTACAGGATATGTAGATGTATACATATATTTCAGGGCGGTAGGTAGTCTAGTGGTTAGAGTGTTGGGCAAGTAACCAAAAGGTTGCTGGATCAAATCCCTGAGCTGACAACATAAAAATCTGTAGTTCTGCCTCTGAACAAGGCAGTTAACACACTGTGCCTTGGTAAGTCAACTGTGTAAATAAGAATTTGTTCTTAACTGACTTAGCCTAGTTAAATATATATTTGTATATTCTTCATGGAGCATGAAGTAACATTATTGTGTTACTTTTTTTAGTATACATTTTTTTAATTCAGTAAATCTTTTCTTAACTCTATTTTCTGAAAACTGCATTGTTGGTTAAGGGCTTGCATGTTAGCATTTCCTGGTAAGGTGAGATTGTATTTGGCTCATGTTGTATTTGGCTCATGTTCATTTGAATGTCCTGAACTTGTTTTGTGGTACTGGGAGGTCAGCAGGAAATTCCAAGCAGACCTGATCTTGTATGTCATTTACTGTACGTCCTTGTTAACCTCATCACTTTGATGTCAAAACATTTCCTTTCTCTCTGTAGAAGACACCCCGTTCACTGCTGCCTGCCTCTCTCTCTTTCCCATCGCCACAAACCTGAAGCACAGCTAGGGTTCAAAAAGAGAGGGTACAGTATATTACTGGAAACTTTATGTAATATATTACAAAACATTAAGTGGCACTTTTGAGTACTTTGAGTATCTATGGCCCTATGTGGCCTCATCACATGGCAAATATATACAATATATACAAAGATGTAAAACATTAGCCAAAATATAAACCATCATCTTCGTGAATACCATTTGTCTCAGCATCAAATATCCTCTATATATATTTTTTACAAAGTTTTATTTATTTTACAATGTTAATATGTATTTGTTGTCAATGTTTTGGCATCAAACTGGTTGCAGTTGTGAAAAAAGAGAATAGTTGGAAGATTTGCAGAGTTAATTGACATTGTTGTATAGATGCTTTTTTCATTAATTAGGCTATTTTCTCTTGAATCATATGGTCTATCTACTGGAAACTCATGGACAATATGGACACAGATATAATACATTAATACTATGTATTCATATTTTTTAAATTTTAAATAAATTACCAAAGTTGACAAAGATCGTCATAGATTTTCTGTTAATTACCCAAATTGCCAAAAATTCCAGTCACTTTGTTAAATTACCAGCATACCGTAGACACAAAGTTAGGATCTCAATGGAGGAATTCAAGCAGAGTTTGAAGTCGCTCAAACAACAGAAGCTAAACCAAACACGTGAAAGCATGTATATACATTCTGAAAACACACCAAACACACAGTGAATGGATCGAATTAATCCTAAATTAATTTGGTTACCTATAGAGTGTGTCCTCTCGGAGAGGACATTAATCAATTAATAGACAGACACCACAGTATCCATATATCTCACTGAATAGCCGCATCAAAATGCATGAGACCCACGCATGAGACATCTTCACTGCCATTGGTTTGTTGGGTCAGGACATTAGTTAGACTAAACAGGGCATTACATGGTTTGCAAATGGCTCAGCACAGTGTAAAATACAAATACTGAGTTGTTACGAAAAACAATCTGAACACACACAATTGTCGCGAGATGAAATAACAGGAAAATATTAGTGACAGGTACACAGCCTCAAGTAGAGAAATAGATAATCTGACAGACCGGAAAATAAATCCTGAGTTGCCCCAATGCTGTACATACATAAAGGTGAGCATAGCACAGGGACAGAGTTTGCATAACTGTATCTTTCTATAAATCAATCTATTCTTGTGTTTATCCACTCACTTGATTAGAGTCACTGTAAATGCACAGTTCAGTCATGGATATGCATCGGCATGTACAGTGGCTTGTAAAACTATTCACCCCCTTGGTATTGTTTCATATTTTGTTGCCTTACAACCTGGAATTAAAATAGATTTTTTTTTTGGGGGGGGGGGGGGGTTGTATCATATGATTTACAACACATGCCTACCATTTTGAAGATGCAAAATATGTTATGAAACAAACAAGAAATGAGACCAACAAAAAAAATAACTTGAGCGTGCATAACTACTCACACCAATTTTGGGAGACACATTTTGAAGCAATTACAGCTGCAAGTCTCTCTATAAGCTTGGCACATCTAGCCACTGGGATTTTGGCCCATTCTTCAAGGCAAAACTTCTCCAGCTCCTTCAAGTTGGATGGGTTCCGCTGGTGTACAGCAATCTTTAAGTCATACCACAGATTCTCAATGGGATTGAGGTCTGGGCTTTGACTAGGCCATTCCAAGATATTGTGTGATATTGTTGCTTTAGCAGTATGCTTAGGGTCATTGTTCTGCTGGAAGGTGAACCTCCATCCCAGTCTCAAATCTCTGGAAGACTGAAACAGGTTTCCCTCAAGAATTTCCCTGTATTTAGCGCCATCCATCATTCCTTCAATTCTGACCAGTTTACCAGTCCCTGCCGATAAAAAACATCCCCACAGCATGATGCTGCCACCACCATGCTTCACTGTGGGGATGGTGTTCTCGACGTGATGAGAGGTGTTGGGTTTGCGCCCAGACAGCGTTTTCTTGATGGCCAAAAAGCAACATTTAGTCTCATCTGACCAGAGTACCTTCTTTCATATGTTTGGGGAGTCTCCCACATGCCTTTTGGGGAACACCAAACGTGTTTGCTTATTTTTTTCTGGCCACTCTTCCGTAAAGCCCAGCTCTGTGGAGTGTACGGCTTAAAGTGGTCCCATGGACAGATACTCCAATCTCCACTGTGGAGCTTTGCAGCTCCTTCAGGGTTATTTTTGGTCTCTTTGTTTCCCCTCTGATTAATGCCCTTCTTGCCTGGTCCGTGAGTTTTGGTGGGTGGCCCTCTCTTGGCAGGTTTGTTGTGGTACCATATTCTCTCCATTTTTTTTTATAATGGATTTAATGGTGCTCTGTGGGATGTTCAAAGTTTCTGATATTTTTTTATAACCCAACCCTGATCTGTACTTCTCCACAACTTTGTCCCTGACCTGTTTGGGGAGCTCCTTGGTCTTCATGGTGCCGCTTGCTTGGTGGTGCCCCTTGCTTAGTGGTGTTGCAGACTCTGGGGCCTTTCAGAACAGGTGTATATATACACTGAGATCATGTGACAGATTATGTGACACTTAGATTGCACACAGGTGGACTTTATTTAACTAATTATGCCACTTCTGAAGGTCATTGGTTGCAGCAGATCTTATTTAGGGGCTTTATAGCAAAGGGGGTGAATACATATGCATGCATCACTTTTCCGTTTTTTATTTTGTATAATTTTTTTAAACAAGTAATTTTTTTCATTTCACCAATTTGAACTATTTTATGCATGTCCATTACATGAAGTCCAAATAAAAATCCCTTTAAATTACAGGTTGAAATCCAACAAAATAGGAAAAATGCCAAGGGGGATGAATACTTTTGCAAGGCACTGTACAGCAGAAAACCCCAACATGAGGACAACATGAGGACAAAAGAGATGGAACTTCCTTGAATTCACATTTTTCATCCCTAAAGCTATTCTGGGGGTTAAGATCGTGTCAACATTAAAATGCCGATGCAGAGCTGCATTTTCAAAGTGGGATTCATCATTATTGGCACCCTTGATAAAGATGAGCAAAAAATACTCTAAAATAAATACAATAGTGAGCTATATTGTCTGCTCAAAAAATGGAAAATATATATTATTTTATTGCTCAGAGAAAGAGAATTTGTTTAACAAGTAGTAAAACAAACACACAAAAACAAGGGTAAAATGATTGGATCGCCCATTTTCAATGCTCCAACTGTCACGATCGTCATAATAAGCGGACCAAGGCGCAGCGGGATATGAAGACATCTTCTTTTATTAAAGATGACGAAACACGAAACGAACACTTTTACAAAACAAAACAACAAACGACCGTGAAGCTACAAACGTAAGTGCATACACAAGCTACAAACGTTCAACATAGACAAATACCCACAAACACCTAAAGCCTATGGCTGCCTTAAATATGGCTCCCAATCAGAGACAACAATAAACAGCTGTCTCTGATTGAGAACCAAATCAGGCAACCATAGACTTTCCTAAACACCTACACTGAACACAACCCCATACATACTAAAAAACCCTTAAACAATACACACACCCTAAACTAGACAAAACACACAAACATCCCCCATGTCACACCCTGACCTAACTAAACTAATAAAGAAAATCAATATAACAGAGGCCAGGGTGTGACAGTACCCCCCCCCCAAAGGTGCGGACTCCGGCCGCAAAACCTGACACAGAAGGGGAGGGTCCGGGTGGGCCTTCCTATGGTGGCGGCTCGGGTGCGGGACGTGGACCCCCCTCCACCATAGTCACTAACCGCTTGGTGGCGCCTTTGGAACGGCGAGTCCCGGACTGAATACCATCCCAGAGGGCGCCACTGGACTGAGGGGCAGCTCCGGACTGAGGGGCAGCTCCGGACTGAGGGGCAGCTCCGGACTGAGGGGCAGCTCCGGACTGGCAGATGGCTCTGGCGGATCCTGGCTGACTGACGGCTCTGGCGGATCCTGGCTGACTGACGGCTCTGGCTGATCCTGGCTGGCTGACGGCTCTGGCTGGTCATGGCTGGCTGACGGCTCTGGCTGGTCATGGCTGGCTGACGGCTCTGGCTGGTCATGGCTGGCTGACGGCTCTGGCTGGTCATGGCTGGCTGACGGCTCTGGCTGGTCATGGCTGGCTGACGGCTCTGGCTGGTCATGGCTGGCTGACGGCTCTGGCTGGTCATGGCTGGCTGGCGGCTCTGGCTGGTCATGGCTGGCTGACGGCTCTGGCTGGTCATGGCTGGCTGACGGCTCTGGCTGGTCATGGCTGGCTGACGGCTCTGGCTGGTCATGGCTGGCTGACGGCTCTGGCTGGTCATGGCTGGCTGACGGCTCTGGCTGGTCATGGCTGGCTGGCGGCTCTGGCTGGTCATGGCTGGCTGGCGGCTCTGGCTGGTCATGGCTGGCTGGCGGCTCTGGCTGGTCATGGCTGGCTGGCGGCTCTGGCGGATCCTGGCTGGTTGGCGGCTCTGGCGGATCCTGGCTGACTGGCGGCTCTAGCGGCTCCTGACTGACGAACGGCTCTGACGGCTCGGGACAGACGGGCGGCTCAGATGGCGCTGGGCAGACGGATGGTTCAGATGGCGCTGGGCAGACGGATGGCTCAGATGGCGCTGGGCAGACGGATGGCTCAGATGGCGTTGGGCAGGCAGGCAGCTCAGACGGCGCTGGGCAGACGGATGGCTCAGATGGCGTTGGGCAGGCAGGCAGCTCAGACGGCGCTGGGCAGACGAGCAGTGCAGGCGGCGTTGGGCAGACGGCTGACTCTGACCTGCTGAGGCGCACAGTAGGCCTGGTGCGTGGTGCCGGAACTGGTGGTACCGGACTGGAGACACGCACCTCAAGGCTAGTGCGGGGAGCAGGAACAGGGCACACTGAGTTCTCGAGGCGCACTATAGGACTGGTGCGTGGTACCGGGACTGGTGGTACCGGGCTGAGGGCACGCACCTCAGGGCGAGTGCAGGGAGAAGGATCAGTGCGTACAGGGCTCTGGAGACGCACATGAGGCTTGGTGCGTGGTGCCGGAACTGGTGGTACCGGACTGGAGACACGCACCTCAAGGCTAGTGCGGGGAGCAGGAACAGGGCACACTGAGTTCTCGAGGCGCACTATAGGACTGGTGCGTGGTACCGGGACTGGTGGTACCGGGCTGAGGGCACGCACCTCAGGGCGAGTGCGGGGAGAAGGATCAGTGCGTACAGGGCTCTGGAGACGCACATGAGGCTTGGTGCGTGGTGCCGGCACTGGTGGTACCGGGCTGGGGACACGCATCTCAGGGCTAGTGCGGGGAGCAGCAACAGGACACACAGGACTCTGGAGGCGCACAGGAGGCTTGGTGCGTGGTGTAGGCACTGGTGGTAATGGGCTGGAGACACGCACCTCAAGGCTAGTGCGGGGAGCAGGAACAGTGCGTACAGGGCTCTGGAGACGCACATTAGACCTAGTGCGTGGTGCCGGAACTGGTGGTACGGGGCTGGGGACACGCATCTCAGGATGAGTGCAAGAAGCAGGAACAGGACACACCGGGTTGTGAAGGTGTACTGGAGACCTGGTGTGTATAGCCGGCATCAAATCTTCCGGAACTTTAACACAAGTTTCAGGCTGAGTACGAGGAACTGACACAGGTGGCATCGGACAGCTAACACGCTCCTCAGGGAAAATGCCATGCATACTCTGCCAAATCAACAGCTCTCTCTCTTCACTCTCCTCCAATTTCATCAACAACTCCTCGAATGTCTCATAATCTCCCCTTCGTTCACTCTCCTCCAATCTGTCCAATAACTCCTCGACAATCTCAGACTCACCCCTCAACTTCGCCGACTGCTCCAAGTGCCCCACCCCAAGAATTTTTTGGGGCTGTCTCTCGGGCTTCCTACCATGTCGCCGTGCTGCCTCCATCTCTGCCTTGGGGCGGTGATATTCCCCTGGCTGTGCCCAGGGTCCTCTCCCGTCTAGGATTTCCTCCCATGTCCAGAAATCCTGCGATCGCTGCTGTTGCTTTTTATTCCGCCGCTTGGTCCTTTGTTGGTGGGTAATTCTGTCACGATCGTCATAATAAGCGGACCAAGGCGCAGCGGGATATGAAGACATCTTCTTTTATTAAAGATGACGAAACACGAAACGAACACTTTTACAAAACAAAACAACAAACGACCGTGAAGCTACAAACGTAAGTGCACACACAAGCTACAAACGTTCAACATAGACAATTACCCACAAACACCTAAAAGCCTATGGCTGCCTTAAATATGGCTCCCAATCAGAGACAACAATAAACAGCTGTCTCTGATTGAGAACCAAATCAGGCAACCATAGACTTTCCTAAACACCTACACTGAACACAACCCCATACATACTAAAAACCCCTTAAACAATACACACACCCTAAACTAGACAAAACACACAAACATCCCCCATGTCACACCCTGACCTAACTAAACTAATAAAGAAAATCAATATAACAGAGGCCAGGGTGTGACACCAACACCCTCCCCTTGAGAGGATAACTACACTGAACATTTTCCTAAAATGTTTTATGAGATTGGAGAACATATTGGGAGGGATCTTAGACCATTCCTCCAGATCCTTGATGTCCTTCATCTGCGTTTATAGACTGGCCTCTTCAATCCAAACCACAGGTTTTCAATGGGGTTCAAGTCCGGAGACTGAGATTACCATTGCAAAGTGTTGATTTTGTGGTCAATTAATCATTTCTTTGTGGATTTTGATGAATGCTTGGGGTTATTGTCATGATGGAAGATTCACTTGCGGCCAAGTTTCAGCCTCCTGGTAGAGACAACCAGGTTTACGGCTGAAATGTCCTGGTACTTGGTAAAGTTCATGATTATGCAACTGATCTTAGCAAGGGCCCCAGGACCGGTGAAAGCAAAATAGCCTCATAACATCAAAGATCCACCACCATATTCTACAGTATGGGATGAGTTATTGACTTCTATTCAAAACCCTTTTCAAAAACATTTTGAATCTTCTTACATCAATGGACAACCTTGATGAATCAGAATTGAATGCAAACGTAATCGAATCAGAATTGCTCCTTATTGTGAAGAATGGTTAGGCTATGCCTCAAGAGAGATGGTGGAGCAGAGGATATGAGGGAGTGTATTGATGAATCTACTTCCCTATGCAGTGTACCTCTCTGTACTTTATTGACACTTACCTATGATGCAGATGTAGAAGGCAGCCACGATGTCAGCCTCCTTGGACAGCTTGGAGGCAAATGGATCACCCACCAGGAGGTAATGGGGGACATAATCGGGGCAAGCGGAGGTCTCATTCCCCGTAAGAGCCATGCTTAGGTGTCAACCGCTTCCTGGGCAGCCAAAACAAAATGAACATGTTCAAGACAATGTGTCCACACTGAAACAGTCAGAAATACATTTGTATTGGTGACACATACTTTCAGATCTCCAAGATTTTGCAAAGATTTTAGGTGATATTTTTCTGCAGCAATTCTGACATTTTGCATGGCAATTTGTCACAAAAATGCGCTGACAAGGGAAAAAGTTAGTTGACGTGTGGCTTGACTGAACCATATTATGCGGTAAATGTGCGGGGACAGGTTGAAATTGTGAGCCCTATTTTTATACTACGGTGATGGGTTTGACTGTTTTATGCGGAAATAGCGCAGTGATTGGTCAAATTTGCAAGCCCTCGCAGAATATGCAGTAGTGGAAGCTGGTTGGAGATAAAGGAGGACCGGTTCATTGTAATAGCTGGAATGGAATAAATGGAAGGTATCAAACACATCAAACACATGGAAACCACATGTTTGACTCCATTACATTAATTCCATCCCAGCCATTATATTGAGCCCCTCCTCCTATAGCGCATCCCACCAGTCTCCTCTGATATGCAGGAAATTGTTGATTTTGCAACAAAAAAAATAGTGAACTCAGAATTGCAGAATCCTGGAGAGACTGGACAGGTAGGTTTGTTTCTGTCACCTGTTTTCTAGAAAGTGCAATCAAGCGACACAACAGCAGTAATATCAACCCCCCTACATATCAACCCCCCTACATCAACCCTGCTACATCTACCACTCCACAGCAACTCCCCCACATCGGTGTTGTGTTGTGTCACATGCTGTCCGGTCGCATTCCGCTTCGCTCCACAGGTAGTATCACATTTCATTTCATTTCATTACAGTACAACGGTTTGATTTGTTTGATCTTAGCTAGCTACATAGCCGTCTTTGTATCAAAGATAATTGTGTAGTTTAGAGTAAGTATCTAGGTTAGCTAGCCAGCTATTTTCGTTCTTTTAACGTAACGTAACGTAGTCAACACTGCTAGCTAGCCAGCTAGCCACCGAATAGCAGCACTGTAGAAACTATTACATTCATACTGTATCATTTTAATCATTTTGGTCAATAAGATTTCTGCAACGTAAGCTTAACTTTCTGAACATTCGAGACGTGTAGTCCACTTGTCATTCCAATCTCCTTTGCATTAGCGTAGCCTCTTCTGTAGCCTGTCAACTATGTGTCTGTCTATCCCTGTTCTCTCCTCTCTGCACAGACCATACAAACGCTTCACACCGCGTGGCCGCGGCCACCCTAACCTGGTGGTCCCAGCGCGCACGACCCACGTGGAGTTCCAGGTCTCCGGCAGCCTCTGGAACTGCCGATCTGCGGCCAACAAGGCAGAGTTCATCTCAGCCTATGCTTCCCTCCAGTCCCTCGACTTCTTGGCACTGACGGAAACATGGATCACCACAGATAACACTGCTACTCCTACTGCTCTCTCCTCGTCTGCCCACGTGTTCTCGCACACCCCGAGAGCTTCTGGTCAGCGGGGTGGTGGCACCGGGATCCTCATCTCTCCCAAGTGGTCATTCTCCCTTTCTCCCCTTACCCATCTGTCTATCGCCTCCTTTGAATTCCATGCTGTCACAGTTACCAGCCCTTTCAAGCTTAACATCCTTATCATTTATCGCCCTCCAGGTTCCCTCGGAGAGTTCATCAATGAGCTTGATGCCTTGATAAGCTCCTTTCCTGAGGACGGCTCACCTCTCACAGTTCTGGGTGACTTTAACCTCCCCACGTCTACCTTTGACTCATTCCTCTCTGCCTCCTTCCTTCCACTCCTCTCCTCTTTTGACCTCACCCTCTCACCTTCCCCCCCCTACTCACAAGGCAGGCAATACGCTTGACCTCATCTTTACTAGATGCTGTTCTTCCACTAACCTCATTGCAACTCCCCTCCAAGTCTCCGACCACTACCTTGTATCCTTTTCCCTCTCGCTCTCATCCAACACTTCCCACACTGCCCCTACTCGGATGGTATCGCGCCGTCCCAACCTTCGCTCTCTCTCCCCCGCTACTCTCTCCTCTTCCATCCTATCATCTCTTCCCTCTGCTCAAACCTTCTCCAACCTATCTCCTGATTCTGCCTCCTCAACCCTCCTCTCCTCCCTTTCTGCATCCTTTGACTCTCTATGTCCCCTATCCTCCAGGCCGGCTCGGTCCTCCCCTCCTGCTCCGTGGCTCGACGACTCATTGCGAGCTCACAGAACAGGGCTCCGGGCAGCCGAGCGGAAATGGAGGAAAACTCGCCTCCCTGCGGACCTGGCATCCTTTCACTCCCTCCTCTCTACATTTTCCTCTTCTGTCTCTGCTGCTAAAGCCACTTTCTACCACTCTAAATTCCAAGCATCTGCCTCTAACCCTAGGAAGCTCTTTGCCACCTTCTCCTCCCTCCTGAATCCTCCTCCCCCTCCCCCCCCCCTCCTCCCTCTCTGCAGATGACTTCGTCAACCATTTTGAAAAGAAGGTCGACGACATCCGATCCTCGTTTGCTAAGTCAAACGACACCGCTGGTTCTGCTCACACTGCCCTACCCTGTGCTCTGACCTCTTTCTCCCCTCTCTCTCCAGATGAAATCTCGCGTCTTGTGACGGCCGGCCGCCCAACAACCTGCCCGCTTGACCCTATCCCCTCCTCTCTTCTCCAGACCATTTCCGGAGACCTTCTCCCTTACCTCACCTCGCTCATCAACTCATCCTTGACCGCTGGCTACGTCCCTTCCGTCTTCAAGAGAGCGAGAGTTGCACCCCTTCTGAAAAAACCTACACTCGATCCCTCCGATGTCAACAACTACAGACCAGTATCCCTTCTTTCTTTTCTCTCCAAAACTCTCGAACGTGCCGTCCTTGGCCAGCTCTCCTGCTATCTCTCTCAGAATGACCTTCTTGATCCAAATCAGTCAGGTTTCAAGACTAGTCATTCAACTGAGACTGCTCTTCTCTGTATCACGGAGGCGCTCCGCACTGCTAAAGCTAACTCTCTCTCCTCTGCTCTCATCCTCCTAGACCTATCGGCTGCCTTCGATACTGTGAACCATCAGATCCTCCTCTCCACCCTCTCCGAGTTGGGCATCTCCGGCGCGGCCCACGCTTGGATTGCGTCCTACCTGACAGGTCGCTCCTACCAGGTGGCGTGGCGAGAATCTGTCTCCTCACCACGTGCTCTCACCACTGGTGTCCCCCAGGGCTCTGTTCTAGGCCCTCTCCTATTCTCGCTATACACCAAGTCACTTGGCTCTGTCATAACCTCACATGGTCTCTCCTATCATTGCTATGCAGACGACACACAATTAATCTTCTCCTTTCCCCCTTCTGATGACCAGGTGGCGAATCGCATCTCTGCATGTCTGGCAGACATATCAGTGTGGATGACGGATCACCACCTCAAGCTGAACCTCGGCAAGACGGAGCTGCTCTTCCTCCCGGGGAAGGACTGCCCGTTCCATGATCTCGCCATCACGGTTGACAACTCCATTGTGTCCTCCTCCCAGAGCGCTAAGAACCTTGGCGTGATCCTGGACAACACCCTGTCGTTCTCAACTAACATCAAGGCGGTGGCCCGTTCCTGTAGGTTCATGCTCTACAATATCCGCAGAGTACGACCCTGCCTCACACAGGAAGCGGCGCAGGTCCTAATCCAGGCACTTGTCATCTCCCGTCTGGATTACTGCAACTCGCTGTTGGCTGGGCTCCCTGCCTGTGCCATTAAACCCCTACAACTCATCCAGAACGCCGCAGCCCGTCTGGTGTTCAACCTTCCCAAGTTCTCTCACGTCACCCCGCTCCTCCGCTCTCTCCACTGGCTTCCAGTTGAAGCTCGCATCCGCTACAAGACCATGGTGCTTGCCTACGGAGCTGTGAGGGGAACGGCACCTCTGTACCTTCAGGCTCTGATCAGGCCCTACACCCAAACAAGGGCACTGCGTTCATCCACCTCTGGCCTGCTCGCCTCCCTACCACTGAGGAAGTACAGTTCCCGCTCAGCCCAGTCAAAACTGTTCGCTGCTCTGGCACCCCAATGGTGGAACAAACTCCCTCACGACGCCAGGACAGCGGAGTCAATCACCACCTTCCGGAGACACCTGAAACCCCACCTCTTTAAGGAATACCTAGGATAGGATAAAGTAATCCTTCTGACCCCCCCCCCCCCCCCCCCCCCCCCCCCCCCCCTTAAAAGATTTAGATGCACTATTGTAAAGTGGCTGTTCCACTGGATGTCATAAGGTGAATGCACCAATTTGTAAGTCGCTCTGGATAAGAGCGTCTGCTAAATGACTTAAATGTAATGTAAATGTTAAATGCAGTAAGGGTTAGACTGACCCTTTCTTGGAAATTCAATCTAAGAAGCACATAACTTTAGCCAGAAACTAAATTAACATCTAAATCTGATTATAAAAATGTTTAGTGTTTTAGTTAAAATATTCTTACTCCAGGCTAACGTTCAAAAGAGAAGAATAGTTGGCAAACAATTACCCGTGGCACAATATTGATGGCTTGAACCTGACCTGTCAACATGGTTTTTCTTCACATTTGTTACATCAAATCAATCATTATCTTCATCATCAACAACTCTTTCTCTATCTTCATCACCATAATCATAATTAATCTGTGCCACCTACATAAACATCCAAGCTCACCAGCATCTTAACAGACCCCATAAACTAGCTATAGATCCAGAGCCTTGCTGCAGAACCACTGCACCACATCCAACATAAACAGTTAGCCTAGCTAATTGAAAGTCTACACACACTTTAACACCCGGGGTGTAGTGGGGAAGAAGTCAGGCGCAGGAAACAGAGAGTTCAGGGTAGCGTTACTTTATTTCACCACAACAGTGAACAGATGGCGACGAAAACAAATGCCCCAAACAAGGGGGACTTAAACAGTCCATTAAAACCCAAACACACGGACAACCGTGTACAACATGTACATCGAAAATAATCCCGCACAACCAGCAGGCGGGCCGGCTGGTAAATAAAGCCCAACCAATCAGCCTAAACTACCCACAGGTGAAACCAATAAACATAAAAGGGGAAAAAGAGATCAGTGGCAGCTAGTAGGCGGGTGACGACGACCTCCGAGCGCCACCCGAACAGGAAGGGGAGCCACCTTCGGCAGGAGTCGTGACACACGCTTTGCACAGCCTTCACATTTATCTGCCTTCAAATTAAATCTCAAAAGGGAATTGATTGGATTTTTCACTTACCGATCTACACAACCTACTCCACATTTTAAAAGTAAAAAAAATGTCAATAACATTTTCCCACCCCAAAAAATTGCATGTATGATTGCATGTCTTCACACCCCAGAGACAATGCTAGGTGGAAGTACCTTCAGCAGCCATTACAGCTGTGAATAATTTTGAATATGATTCTAACAACTTTGCCCAATTGTTAGGGAAACATTTATCCATTGTTTTTGTTAAAATTGCTCAAGCTCAATACATTTGCTTGGGAGTCATTAAGCTAAGTTCCCATCCAATTGGTTACATATTTTCATTTGAATATTCTAAAATCCGCACAAAAACAATATGCCAATTTTCCCACCAGAGATGTGTTTTCATCAAATTGACATATTGTGGATGAAAGGCTGTGGGGTGATGAGGTAATGCACATAAAAATAGCTTTTACAGTAAATTCCCATACACCGAATAAAAATTACAAGTTAAATGGGTTTCCTTCTCATTTTCAACTCTACTGGTGGTTTTGTCACTATTTTTTTTTTTACATTATATAGAGAATGTGCCCACTCTAGTCTTGGCACATTCACTCTAGCCAACAGCCAGCTGGCAGATATATATGCAGGTATAGCCTACATGATGATATTATTATGGACAAAAGAGCTAGATAACATTTTTTGGGTCAAATGGCAGCCAAGCATCGATCATCATGTCACCAGAATAAGACCCTTGACATTTTATTGGAAAGGAGCATCAAACTCATACCATGCACTTTCACCACCCTGTGAAGTTCATCATACCTTTTTTCATCTGTAGCCTAAAGCGTATAGCCTACGTCAAGTATTGTGGTGGCAGCATCATTTTATGGGTATGCTTGTCATCAGCAGGGACTGGAGAGTTTGTCATGATGAAAATAAATACAAAAGGAGCAAAGCCCAGATAAAAACCCTGCCACAGTCTTCTAAATACCTAACCCTGCCATAGTCTTCTAAATACCTAACCCTGCCATAGTCTTCTAAATACCTAACCCTGCCATAGTCTTCTAAATACCTAACCCTGCCATAGTCTTCTAAATACCTAACCCTGCCATAGTCTTCTAAATATCTAACCCTGCCACAGACTTCTGAATCCCTAACCCTGCCACAGTCTTCTAAATCCCTAACCCTGCCACAGTCTTCTAAATCCCTAACCCTGCCACAGTCTTCTAAATACCTAACGCTGCCACAGTCTTCTAAATACCTAACCCTGCCATAGTCTTCTAAATACCTAACCCTGCCATAGTCTTCTAAATCCCTAACCCTGCCATAGTCTTCTAAATCCCTAACCCTGCCATAGTCTTCTAAATCCCTAACCCTGCCATAGTCTTCTAAATACCTAACGCTGCCATAGTCTTTTAAATACCTAACCCTGCCATAGTCTTCTAAGTAACAAACCCTGCCATAGTCTTCTAAGTAACAAACCCTGCCATAGTCTTCTAAATACCTAACCCTGCCATAGTCTTCTAAATACCTAACCCTGCCATAGTCTTCTAAATACCTAACCCTGCCATAGTCTTCTAAATACCTAACCCTGCCATAGTCTTCTAAATACCTAACCCTGCCATAGTCTTCTAAATACCTAACCCTGCCATAGTCTTCTAAATACCTAACCCTGCCATAGTCTTCTAAATCCCTAACCCTGCCATAGTCTTCTAAATCCCTAACCCTGCCACAGTCTTCTAAATACCTAACCCTGCCACAGTCTTCTAAATCCCTAACCCTGCCACAGTCTTCTGAATCCCTAACCCTGCCATAGTCTTCTAAATCCCTAACCCTGCCATAGTCTTCTAAATCCCTAACCCTGCCATAGTCTTCTAAATACCTAACCCTGCCATAGTCTTCTAAATACCTAACCCTGCCATAGTCTTCTAAATACCTAACCCTGCGATAGAGTTGTGTTTTTCAGAGGGACAATTACACACATTTTAATGCCAAACACACACCAGAATGGCCTTCCAATAGGTGTTGAGTGTTCCTGAATGGTCCAGTCTCAGTCCTGACTTAAATCTGCTCGACAATCAGAGACAATGTTTGAATATTGCTGTCCATCAGTGACTCACAAACAAATTTACTGAGCATGAGCAATTTTGACAATGTTTTTAGCAATATTTCCTTAGCAGTTGTGCAAAGTTGGTAGAATCTTTTTAAAATGTTTCACAACTGTAATGGCTGCCAAAGGTGCTTCCACCAAGTATTAACTCTGGGGTGTGAAGACATACACAATCAATACTTTTTTATCTCATTCATTTGGAAAATGTTCTATCGTTTTTCGTTCAATTTAGAAATGTGGAGTAGGTTATCTACATCGGTAGGCAAATGTGAAGACTGTGCAAGGGGTGTGTAGACTTTCACTAGGCACTGTACGTGTGGACTGGGGAGTTTGTTTGTTGTGGCCAGTATCAGTGCAGTGAATCCTGTGACAGACACCCTCAACCTCTGAAGGTGTGTCTCAGCTATGAGAACCAGCAGCCAGCCAGGCAATTCTGAGTGGGCACTTCTGCCTTAAAAATCTACTTCATCTCACAAAGCAATCGTCCATTTACAGCTGACCTTTCCCAACAAGTCAGACAAAAGGTTAACTTTTTCTATAACTCTGAAGGCCAGGTGCGAGCCAATCATTCCGCCATTGTGTCGAAGCTACAACATTACACACCCCAAAATAGTTTTTGTCAGTGTCAAAACACTTCATCAAAGTCGATCAGATTAAACAAAATCACAATATGCGAGGAGAATGTTATTTTTTCCTTGCTCCAGGTTTCCAGCAGTGCAGTTTTCTGCAATTCAGCCTAGGTACCACACTCTCTGAAGAATACTAAAACATTCTAACAGAAGTTTGCACAGTCACATCATCTCTCACTTTATTATGCTCTTAGTATTTGACAAGTCATGGTGTAGGCCTACATAAAATGAGTCAGTGACACATGAGGAGATCTGTGAACAGTCACGTTGGTAATATTTGGTTTCTTAAAAAAAAAAAAGCTTTTAAAACAAATCATTTCAGAAAAAAGGATTTCAGAAGCCCCTTTAGGGGATACTTCCAGTATCAGATTATTATGGCTCCCCCCGATGTATGCCCAACGTCTGTCAATCACGTGTAAAACACTGGCAGGTCCTAAAACTTCAGTATTTTTGACGACTCCGAGAGACACCACAAAACAACCACACAATATAATTAACTGTGTGGCTCAGTTGGTAGAGCATGGCGCTTGAAACACCAGGGCACCATGGTTGTTGGTTTGATTCCCATGGTAGACCAGTATGAAAATGTATATAATCACTATTGTAAGTCGCTCTGGATAAGAGCATCTGCTAAATGACTAAAATGTAAAAGTTGAATGAATAGTTAATTAACTGTAAAGAAATATCTGGGTGTCACACAATCCTTTTGTATGGCTAAAAGACGTGTGTGCCACTATTGAAATAATAATTACTGGAACTGTTTGAGTGTAACTAAAATCTAACTTGAAATTCTGTTTGGAGATGAATGGCCATACGTGGTAGAGATGCAGGGTAGATATAAACATTTCCGACAGTGTATAATGATACCATATAGTACATATAGTATGTGTAATACTTCTTGGGAAACTGTCTGTTTATTTGAATCAGTGATGAGCAGTCCATGCCAAGGCAGAAGGGTCTGACTCTGTACAGCAGGACTTCTTCTATAGAAGATATTCCAATGAACATATTAAAAAGAGAGAACATCCCGATAAAGAACTGTATGACCTCAAGAAAGGTGGTAGCAGAATCTAGCACCATAAAAAAAAGTGAGACATTCAGTCTGACAGCAAATGCACATGTCTTCAAGGGAATGATAATGATATAAGGTTGAGTAAATATATGAAATAACTTAAGACAGTCAACTTGGTGCTCTCACCTCCTGTAGGCTACTGTGGCTGACTTGAAATACATTTGTTTTGCTTTAATACATTCAATTCATGAATAATGCTATAATATTCCATGCAGAGCTTACAAGTTAAGACCATGTTAGTAAAATGTGCCTTGTGGATTTTTCTCCGCTTGCCTGCCTGCTCTATACATTTCTTGACTTGAAGTTACAGATGATTGTTGGTGTTCCAAAAAATAATAAGGACTTGTATTGTTGATTTTTAATCAAATCTAGTGAATCACATGACTTAGTATTGACTGTGACGGGCTTTGAGAATTCGGTCAAACATCATTACAAATACAAATACTGCGGAGTATAATAGAAAAATAAATCAAATCAAATGTTATTTGTCACATGCGCCAAATACAACAGGTGTAGACTTTACCGTGAAATGCTTACTTACAAGCTCTCTCCCAACAATTCAAAGTTTTAAAGTTTTTGTCATTTTTTTAATGTGCTAAATAAAATGTTTAAATATGAACACAATAACAAGGCTTTATACAGTACAAGGAGTAGTGGTACCGAGTCAATGTGAAGGGATATGAGGTAGATTAGGTAATTAAGGTAATATGTACAGCACATGTACTGTAGGTAGGGGTAAAAGTGACTAGGCAATCCGGATAGACAACAGAGTTGTAACGTTCGTCGTCGGAATGAGACCAAAGCGCAGCGTGGACAGTGTTCATGATTTAATGTTCACAAAATGACAAACGGAGAAAACGAAAGCGCACAGTTCTGTCAGGGAAACAACCTAAACAGAAAACAACACCCCACAAAACCCAAACGGAAAATGACAACTTATATATGATCCCCAATCAGAGACAACGATAGACAGCTGCCGCTGATTGGGAACCACACACGGCAAAACAACAAAGAAATAGAAAACATAGATTTTCCCACCCGAGTCACACCTCTAAGGTCATCTCTAAGGTCTCTAAGGTCAGGGCGTGACAAGAGTAGCAGCAGCGTACAGTGCATTCGGAAAGTATTCAGACCCCTTGACTTTTTCCACATTTTGTCACGTTACAGCCTTGTTCTAAAAATGATTAAATCATTTTCCCCCTCATCAATCTACACACAATACCCCATAATGACAAAGTGAAAACAGGTTTTTAGAATGTTTTGCTAATTTATGAAAATAATCAACAGAAATACCTTATTTACATAAGTATTCAGACCCTTTGCTATGAGACTCGGAATTGAGCTCAGGTGCATCCTGATTCCATTGATCATTCTTGAGATGTTTCTACAACTTGATTGGAGTCCATCTGTGGTAAATTCAATTGATTGGACAGGATTTGTAAAGGCACACACCTGTCTATATAAGGTCCCACAGTTGGCAGTGCATGTCAGAGCAAAAACCAAGGAATGAGGTAGAGCCGTAGAGCTCCGAGACAGGATTATGTCGAGGCACAGATCTGGGGAAGGGTACCAAAAATTTCTGCAGCATTGAAGGTCCCCAAGAACACAGTGGCCTCCGTCATTCTTAAATGGAAGAAGTTTGGAACCACCAAGACTCTTCCTAAAGCTGGTCGCACGGCCAAACTGAGCAATCGGGGGAGAAGGGCCTTGGTCAGGGAGGTGACCAAGAACCCAGTGGTCACTCTGACAGAGCTCCAGAGTTCCTCGGTGGAGATGGGAGAACCTTCCAGAGGGACAACCATCTCTGCAGCACTCCACCAGTCAGGCGTTTATGGTAGAGTGGCCAGATGGAAGCCACTCCTCAGTAGAAGCCACATGACAGCCCGCTTGGAGTTTGCCAAAGGCACCTAAACGACTCTCAGACCATGAGAAATGAGATTCTCTGGTCTGATGAAACCAAGATTGAACTCTTTGGCCTGAATGCCAAATGTCACGTCTTGAGGAAACATGGCACCATACCTACGGTGAAGCATTGTGGTGGCAGTCCGGACTTGAACTCGATCGAACATCTCTGGAGGCCTGCAGCTTTGCAGCGACGCTCCCCATCCAACCTGACAGAGCTTGAGAGGATCTGCAGAGAAGAATGGAGAAACTCCCCAAATACAGGTGTGCCAAGCTTGTAGCGTCATAGCCAAGAAGACTAGAGGCTGTTATCGCTGCCAAAGGTGCTTCAACAAAGTACTGAGTAAAGGGTCTGAATACTTATGTGAAAATTATATTTCAGTTTTTTCTTTTTAATAAATTTGCTAAATTTTATGCAAAGTAACAAAATGTGGAATAAATCAAGGGGTCTGAATACTGTGTGAAAGAGTGTGAAGGTGTGTGTGTGTGTGTGTGTGTGTGTGTGTGTGTGTGTGTGTGTGTGTGTGTGTGTGTGTGTGTGTGTGTGTGTGTGTGTGTGTGTGTGTGTGTGTGTGTGTGTGTGTGTGTGT
Source organism: Salvelinus namaycush (assembly GCF_016432855.1). Taxonomy (NCBI): domain Eukaryota; kingdom Metazoa; phylum Chordata; class Actinopteri; order Salmoniformes; family Salmonidae; genus Salvelinus; species Salvelinus namaycush. The sequence continues at coordinate 16,628,557 of NC_052335.1, read as the reverse complement.
GTGTGTGTGTGTGTTGGTGTGTCAGTGTAGTATGTGTGAGTGTGTGGGTAGAGTTTTGTGAGTGTGCATAGAGATAGTGGAAAAAAAAGGGGTCAGTGTACACCCAAATAGTCCTGCTTGCCATCTGATTAACTGTTCAGCAGACTTATCACTTGGGGGTAGAAGCTGTTCAGGAGCCTTTTAGTCCCAGACTTGGTGCTTCGGTACTGCTTGCCATGCGGTAGCATTTTGCGGGCCTGACACCACCTGATATAGAGGTTGTGGATGGCAGGGAGCTCAACCCCAGTGATACTGGGCCGTACGCACTACACTATGCAGCGCATTGCGGTCGGATGCCGAGCAGTTGCCATACCAGGCGGTGATGCAGCCAGTCCGGATGCTCTCAATGGTGTAGCTGTAGAACTTTTTAAGGACCTGAGGGCCCATGCCAAATCTTTTCAGATCCCAAGAGGGATCTGCCCTCTTCACAACTGTGTTGGTGTGTTTGGACCATGATAGGTCCATTGTGATGTGGACACCGAGGAACTTGAAGCTCTCGACCTGCTTCACTAAAGCCCCGTTTATGTGGATGGGAGCATGCATGGTCCTACATTTCCTGTAGTCCACGATCCATGGAGTGTGTTGAAATTAACAATTTTAGTGCATTGTTTGTTTATGGTTACAAACATCTATAGCGCATCCACAGTTTGTCATGCAGACCTGAGAAATCATTCAACCTCTGTGAGAAAATAATGTCTCTTTAAGGAGCTATTCAACAAAGAAGGGACACAAGTCCAATGACATATTTTCCATTGTGACCTAAGCGAAGACAACTGATTTTTAGAACAAATACAAATGCTATGTTGTATTCAAACCTTAGTTCTTCCCAGTGGTTATATTTGAAAAAATCTTTCATGAACCTCCCTTTCACTGTTAAACTAGGCTACTGCATATGAGAGCTTTAATCTAGGGGTAGACACTACAGACTGAGGGCAGTCGGCACATCAATTATTTTAAAGCAGGATGTTTCAGAGGGATTTAACAGTCTGATGGCCTTGAGATTGAAAAACAGCTTCTGGTGTCCTGGAGGGCAGGTAGTTTGCCCCAGTGATTCGTTGTGCAGACCGCACCACACTCTGGAGAGCCCTGCGGTTGTGGGAGGTACAGTTGCCATACCAGGCGCTGATGCAGCCCAACAGGATGCTCTCAATTGTGTATCTATAAAACTTTGAGTGTTTTTGGTGACAAGACAAATTTCTTCAGCCTCCTGAGGATGAAGAGGCGCTGTTGCACCTTCTTCACCACACTGTCTGTGTGGGTGGACCATTTCAGTTTGTCAGTGATATGTATGCCGAGGAACTTTCCACCTTCTCCACTGCTGTCCCGTCAATGTGGATAGGGGGCCCTCTGCTGTTTCCTGACGTCCACGATAATCTCCTTTGACGTTGAGTGAGTTGTGTCGTTTGCAAACTTGTTGATTGAGTTGGAGGTGTGCATGGCCGTGCAGTCATGGGTGAACAGGGATTACAGGAGGGGGCTGAGCACACACCCTTGTGGGGCCCCAGTGTTGAGAATCAGCGAAGTGGAGATGTTGTTTCCTACCTTCATCACCTGGGGGCGGCCTGTCAGGCAGTCCAGGACCCAATTGCACAGGGCGGGGTTGAGACCCAGGGCCTCAAGCTTAATGATGAGCTTGGAGGGTTACTATGGTGTTGAATGCTGAGCTATAGTCAATGAACAGCATTCTTACATAGGTATTCCTCTTGTCCAGATGGGATAGGGCAGTGTGCAGTGTGATGGCGATTGCATCGTCAGTGGACCTATTGGGGCGGTAAGCAAATTTAAGTGGGATGTCAGGTAAGGTGGAGGTGATACGATCCTTGACTAGTCTCTCAAAGCACTTCATGATGACAGAAGTGACTGCAGCAGGGCGATAGTCATTTAGTTCAGTTACCTTTGCATTCTTGGGTACAGGAACAATGGTGGACATCTTGAAGCATGTGGGGACAGCAGACTGGGATAGGGAGAGATTGAATATGTCCGTATACACACCAGCCAGCTGTTCTGCGCATGCTCTGAGGATGTGGCTAGGGATGCCGTCTGGGCCAGCAACCTGTCGAGGGTTAACACGTTTAAATGTCTTACTTACGTTGGCCACGGAGAAGGAGAACCCACAGTCCTTGGTAGCGGGCCGCGTCGGTGGCACTGTATTATCCTCAAAGCAGGCAAATAAGGTGTTTAGTTTGTCTGGAAGTCGGTGATTGTCCGTGATGTAAACCCTGTCTGTAGACCCTGCCACATACGTCTCGTGTCTGAGCCGTTGAATTGCGACTTTGTCTCTGTACTGACATTTTGCTTATTTGATTGCCTTGCGGAGGGAATGACTACTCTGTTTGAGAGTATTGTGGTCTATCGAACGTCAGGTCTAATGATCTTCTGTGAGGTGGATTATCATTGATTTTCATACAATTTGATCTTTTTACAAGTAGAATAAGTGGAAAAACATAATTGATAGGGCTGCATTTTAATGGGGAGGAGAGGGATGACTTCGTATATTGACATGAAGATTCTGAATGTTGATTGTGGCTGATGCAGCAATCTGAAAGGCCAAGCTTTTCACGAGTACAATGACTACACTTCCACTTTCCCTTTGATGCTTCTGCACGTGTACATAAACGGCAGAATTAAATACATGGGAGAAATGTGTGTGTGATATGCAAATAGGAAAGTCGTTTGAGTCAAGTTCCCTGAACCCTTCGCTGGAGATATTGCATTGGAAATCGAATGTGTCTTAGCCCAAAACTTGTCTACTTGTGTACTATGACACATTTCTCTGTTCTCAGCAAGAGAATGCGATTTGGAATGCAAACCCTTTACATTAAACTCTTTTATATACAACTTAAAATATTTTAAGATATATTCACATCTCACTAATGCCAGATTGTTACAAACGATGCAATTTCCTCGGTTCAGATATTTTCTGAAGATAAACGAAAATGTAGATATGAGTGAGCATTATCTAATCAGATTTGTGTCTGTGGCCACAGCCGATAAGTAAATAAAAAGTGCTGTTTTAACTATCTCCAAATATGAGCCTGCAGCTCTGCATCAACTTTTCCTCCAGAGTCATATGTGCACTGCATACATCATGTACTTTAGGCCTTGGTCTTCCATCTGCAATGTATTATGCATGCATGCATTATGTATAAGCCTCAAGCACACCAACTGCGTAAAACTGTATGTGTTCCGGTGGAAGTCCATTCATTTCAATGGGAGGGATTCTGCACCGCTGCAACTCATCTGCTGGAGTAGGTTGCAGTGCATGCAGTGTATCTCACGCGTTGGATTTCTCCAACTTCTGCGTTGCTTTTCCAAGCAGTATCAGAATGAAGGTGCTAACGTGTAGCGTGATTCTTTTGTTGTGATACGGTGGATGGATTGCCCCTTTTCAGGTGTTCCAATTTTTCTTTCTATAAAAAAGGTAATTTGTCAGCGTGACGCATTAATTAATTCAGGCCAGAGGAGTGTAGACCTAATGACAATTGCTGTTTTGTAACAGATGTGACTTTCCATTCATCAAAAGGCTGGTGCACAGTTCACTGTTTGGATACTATTTTGGAGTGTATGAACATGCATAGGTAGCTTACTTTTTGAAGTGATTTGTTTGACAATCAGTCATTTCATATTTTTTTTTGCCAAATTTTAACTTTAATCCAATGATGTGGTGACATTTGTTGTTGATTTCATGCTAAATTCTCATTAGTTAAACAACTCAACCAAAACTAGACATTGAACTGATGTCTGTGCCCAGTGGGATAGTCCTATGCACGATGACATAAATCCCAATGGATATACTATAGTTGCTTATAGCCTATAAAATGCCTTGTTTGCTCTCATATGGTTTATTAGGCTACCTAGAGATAGTTGCAGAAGTGATAATGATGTAGCCTAAATCGATGCAACACATTCCTTGCTTCTTGACATTGAGCAATGATATTCCTCGATCAGACTGACAAAACAATTGCATCAACGTTGCTTAATAAATTATGCAGTCAAACTTTTCCATTATGTAATTCAAAATTGTTACTGGATATGTGTGCAACAAAAGTTGAACATTCACCGTTTGCTACTATTTCTATCACGTCCATGCATACAAGTTGATGTGTATGCATCACACAGAACACAGAACGCACTGCAACTCCCTCTGCAACGCAATTCTGCAAGGCAAACGCAGTGGTCCATTGGAAATGAATGTTCTGGTGTACCAAAACGCATTCCCTGTCGGTCTGATCTAGGCGTAGCCTAGGCCTACTGTACATGTCACGGATCCCTCCGGAACTGTCATTACGCACACCTGGTCCCTATTCCCAGTTGATTAGTAATTGTATAAGTGTGCCCATTGTCCTGTCGATTATTGTTCCCATGTCCGTTGGTCGTGTGAGTACCTATGTGTTGGTGCCGCTGTTATGCTACGTGCTTTACGGGTGTCGTTCAACGAGGTTACCCTCGCTCTTTCGCTTGGGTACAGCCCAGGGTTTTTGTATACGTGTTTGTTTTGGGTGTTTTAAAACCCCCTATTGTGTATTCCGGCGCCTGTCTCCAAATCCTTTATACCAGCGTGACAGTACAACATTGTAACCAGAAATGTAATATCTACCCTTGACTACATTTCACATTCATGTCAATATTTTGTCAAAATTCTTATTAGTTCTCCACAAAGACACGCAACCATAGTCGTATAATATAGAATAAAAATAACAATGTGAGTCTTTTGGAAGTACTTACCTTACAAGTGTTCAGTCATCCCTTTAGTTTTGTTCACTTTCCACCAAAATAATACTGTCCACAAAATAATACTGTCCGACTGCCTCCTTCCACAAAATTGCCAATAAAAAAATCGAAAGTACTTTGTAAATGTTCTTGTGGTAATATAGCCGGTGGACAGAAATTGCACTAGTCAGTGGCGGGGATCCTCAGTTGAGCGCTTTGGTGATGCGCCTACAAACTACCGCGGCGAGTAAATCGACCACAGCAGAATCATTGCGTTCCGTAATTTACAATAGTGACATGTGCTGACTTCATTACGGAATTCAACACATCGCATCTAGATTGGACTAACAGGAAATCGCGCTGGCTCCTATTTGGATGCCATTGAAATCCATATATATAGCTGGATAAAATAGGGCGTCATTAGGCGTATTCTCTATATAATCCCAAAAAGTGAATCAGGTTACAATCGAATATTTTTTCATTCATTAATCTCTGAATGAGTTGAGTAGCCTATCCAAGCAGCTCCAAGCTATGCTACATAGCTGAAGTCTGTTCATTTAGGCGTGGGTTGAGCACAACCCATCTCACTCAGCCAATATAATGTAAAACAAAGAGCAGGCTATATGAAGTACCATACAGTAGGTGCTCACATATGATATAGGATATTGCAAGAGGCCATAGAAACAAACAAGAGGCACATGACATTTCTCTCAATGCTGCATGGAGCTCACTTGACCCATTTCTTACACTTTCTTAACCATCATATCAACCAAGTTCTACTTTAGATGTTGCACTAAACTCAAGGAAGCAGAGTCAGAAAGCATAACCATCATTGCATCAAGTAAACAAAAACAAATGTATTCAAACTTCCCAGAGGAGGTATCATGGTCTGAGAAGTCAGCTATGAATTATTAAATAATTAAAACTCGAAATTCAGTTACCAAACTGGCGTCTATGTTTCACAAGTTTGGACAGCACTGTACAGCACAGTAATGAAAAGTAGAGTAACCTATAGTTCAGAACAGTACATAAGAGCACAGAAGAGCACAGTAGAGTACAGTACAGCAAAGAAAAGTAGAGTAAAGTACAGTACAGTCCTGTTTTGTACAGTTGCGTAGAATAGAGTTCAGTACAGTACACAATGGAGCACACTAGAGTTTAGTACACTATAATGTTCTGAACTATACTTAACTGTATTGTACTCTACTGTACTGTATTGACCTCTAATGTACTGAACTATACTGTACTATGCTGTACTGTACTGTACTCTACTGAGCTCTACTGTGCTTTACTTTGATTGTCCAAACATGTGAAACATAGACGTCTATGATTGTTTTCAGATTTGGTCTAGTTCGGACCAACCACAGTTGGTCTTGTTTGGTGTCGGAGCTCATTAAAACGGAATAATTCCCAAATATGCAAAGGAGGATATTGCATATTTCTACCTTTGTGTAACTATTTAAGATACATCACCATTAAGAGAATGACATTCATATCCATAATTATTTATTTCTGTGCAGTACATATCAGGGACCCATGATTAAATTCTGTTACCGCAATTCTTTCACCATTTCACTTACTGAAGTTCAATAACTAAAATCAATGTTTTCAAAATCGAGGTGTTATGTCAGAGCTGACACGCATTGTTTCTGCAGACATCTTCATTCGGAGCAGATATTAAACAGAATTTGGGGAAAACATGGTCACATACAAAACGGAGGGAGATTTTTCCAAAATTCTGTTACCTAAGTTTGCATCTGCACAGTTTGTCCAGTAAATGTGTTTTTGCAAAATGTTCATTGTAAAATTGTTAAAAGTAGTCCTGTGCATAGAGTTGTATGAATCTCAGTGCAATTCCGTTATTGTGGAATTGCCCTCTAAAAACATCATGCATGCAGAAAAAACGATCTATTTCAATGCTTAGCAGATAAAGCTAAGATGAAAGAGAGAGAGCTTTCCTTAATCACCTTTTGTGATGTGACTGAGTCATTTTCACAATGCTGTATCACTCAAACTCAACCCTCCTTATAGCGTAGGCCTTATACAGTGGAAATGAAGAGTGATGTCTCCATGTTCCCCCTTATTTGTCTGCTTGTGAACCAAGCCTGTGATATCAGAGGGTGGAATCTTCACATACTACATCTCCAATGATCTCTAGGATTATGTTTGTAGAACCATTGCACCAGAGATGCTGCCTGTCCTCCTCAGTGGATGGATGTGACTATCGCAAAGACCACTTTGGCACATTAAACAGCACTCGATTTCGCGTGTCAAATTTCTGCCCTGCTAGAGCATCCCCGGTGAACTGTAAGTGCTGTTATTGTGAAGTGGAAACGTAAAAATCAGCTGTCCTCAGTTGCAACACTCACTACCAAGTTCCAAACTGCCTTGGGAGTGTCATGAAATGGGTTTCCATGGCCGAGCAGCCGTACACAAGCCTAAGATCATGTGCAATGCCAAGCGTCGGCTAGAGTGGTTTAAGGCTCACCGCCAATGGACTCTGGAGCAGTGGAAACATGTTCTCTGGAGCGATGAATCACGCTTTACCATCAGGCAGTCTGACGGACGAATCTGGGTTTGTCGGATGCCAGGAGAACACTACCTGCCCCAATATATAGCGCTAACTGTAAAGTTTGGTGGAGGAGAAATAATGGTCTGGGGCTGTTTTTCATGGTTCGGGCTAGGCCCCTTAGTTCCAGTGAAGGGAAATCTTAACTCTTCAGCATACAATGACATTCTAGACAATTCTGTGGTTCCAACTTTGTGGCAACAGTTTGGGGAAGGCCCTTTCCTTTCAGCATGACAATGCTCCCGTGCACAAAGCAAGGTCCATACAGAAATGGTTTGTTTAGATCGGTGAGAAAGAACTTTACTGGCCTGCACAGAGCCCTGATTTCAAACCTCATCGAACACCTTTGGGATTAATTGGAACACCGACTGCGAGCCAGGCCTAACCGCCCAACATCAGTGCGGACCTCACTAATGCTCTTGTGGCCAACTGGAAGCAAGTCCCAGCAGCAATGTTCCAACATCTAGTGGAAAGCCTTCCCAGAAGAGTGGAGGCTGTTTTAGCGCCTTGCTCCAGTTGTAGCCAGTCAATATAGGTTACAACAGATGCCAATCTATGTCAGTATGCTAAATGATGGAGCTTTCAATAGAGGAATTGCAATGCCTTGTTGCAGCCAAGGACACATCACTAAGATTAATATTAGAGCCAAGGAAAGAGCGATGTATTAGCAAAAGTAGATGGAGTTGTCTTTGACAATAAAGGAACCGAGTACACGGCTTGTTAAAATGACCAGATTCAGTCAGCTGATTCTAGCCATCCCTTCTGATTAGTTCTAGTCGGGCAGCTTAGTCTCCCATTTCAGAGGACCCACACTTTTGTTAGTGTCTTAATAGTCAAGGTCACACCAAATACTTATCACCACATCAGTGGCCTTGATTCCCGGGACTTCAGTTTAATTTAGTCTATGACCCCAACACGCTGTGTGGTCAGAAAGATGCTTTCCCTATCCTGATGATTACTTCCACAGTTTTCCCTCCTGTTGAACGTTTTCTCCTGTCGACTGAACCCCTGTTTGTCTGATGTTTAATTGTGCGTGCATCTAAACAAACATAATTAATGTTAGTTCTCACCGGACATGATTCTCAGTTATCTGAACCATGAGTGGTCAGATGTGTGTGTGAATGTGGACATATTCTTCTATTAAACTCCCCTTAACCTGGACATCCGCCTCATCCTTGTTCTGACCGGACATTTTGTAGTGGTTGCTACCGGCCTTAAGCCAGCACCTAAGGTTTTTATAACATTCTACAACCCCTCTACAACCCTACCCCTATTTTTCATGGTCCTTACGAGCCGGATCCAGTAACTGCTACAGCTCAAGCATGCCAGTTAACAGAAAAGATTCTCCACAAGATGTGGACCGTTCGCACCAACCAGCTCACCTGCCAAAATATCTCGACAATTACGGCGATGGCTACGAGTCAAGGCACAGACTACCACACACATCCATATACCACTCCTATGAGGGATAGTAGCTAGAGGGTTTTCTTGAGTACTTGAGATGGGATATACTGCAGTTAAAGTGGCCTTCTTCCCCTTCAACAACTCATCACCGGTCCAAATCACCACCCAGGCTGATCAGCAGAATAGAGGACAGAGCCTCAGCCTTTTCATTGGTTGCTAATTCACCGGGTTCCCACCTCAGGCTAATCTCGACCAGAGATCACCAAGATCACTGTCGAACCTCGACCAGAAATCATCAGGATCAGTGTTGAACCTCGACCAGAGATCACCGAGATCAGCATGGACCTGAGCGTGGACCGCCAGTGACAACCGGAGAGGTCTCACTGCTGTTTACACAGCCAGTGTGACGAGATTGATGAGCTCATTGAAGCAGTCCGGAAGATGGAAGGTTCCTACAGTTCACCTGACCACCGTCGCCAGTACTTACCTGATGGACACTGCCATTTGTAGCCTGACCGTCTCACCCAGTCCTTCAACAGTTCTCTACTCTTGCAACTGAAAGATGTCTTAGAGGGGGAGAACAAAGATCTGTGCAACCAAGCTGCCCAATAAGTTGATGGCATGATCTCAGAGATCGTCATGCAACAGATACTACAACAGATGAGCCAGAATGAGGTTCTGCTGCACCATTGTGACTAGCTCATTGACGCCAGATGCTGCGTCAAGATGCTCGAGATGTAGAGCCATTCCACATTAGCTTCACCATTATCCCGGTCTCTCGGATCGGACCCCTGCTGTTGAGTCCATCACAGCGGTGCTACAACTTTCTCCAGGGCCAGAGGAGCTACTGGAGCTCACCCTGGCGGAGCACCCTACCACTGTGCTCCAGCCGACCCCCGGCGTGCAGATCCAGTCTGTTTCGACAATGGAGCTTAAGTTAGTAGTGGGGCCTACTACACCGGCTCCTGCCATAGAGCTTTAGCTCGCCACTCCCACAGCTGTGCTTCAACCAGCTCCTGTCGCAGAGTCTCAAATTAAACTCCCCTTAACCTGGACATCCGCCTCATCCTTGTTCTGACTGGACATTCTGTAGTGGTTGCTACCAGCCTTAAGCCAGCACCTAACGTTTCTTATTACATTCATGGTCCTTCGATTCTCTACAATCCTACCCCTATTTTTTCCATCCTGCGGTTTAATCAAATAGGCTACCAACTGGAGAGCTGGATAAGCGACCTGAAGCTGCTCTACTCCAAACAACTTTACTGTCAAACCCAAATGTTTGTGTATTTAACTAAACCCCTGCCATCTGAGCTGAAGAGTAAAATAAAAAAGATTGACTTATGCAGTACTGCCGCACAGTTTAAAAAATAAATAATAATTATGTAAACGTTGTAAATGTTAATGTGTTGTTAAATGTTAATGTCTGCGCACTGCTCGGCTACAGTTTTATGCCAGTGCTGTTCTGAGCAGACCAATCTGCTGGGGTCTCGGTCCTCACCCTTCAGCTTAATCGATCTACATGGAACGAAAATATAAACAAATATTTCAAACCTTTACAGAGTTACAGTTCATAGAAGGAAATCAGTCAATTTAAATAAATTCATTAGGCCCTAATCTATGGATGTCATGCCCTGGCCATAGAGAGGCTTTTATTCTCTATTTTGGTTAGGCCAGGGTGTGACTAGGGTGGGCATTCTAGTTTCTTTATTTCTATGTTTTCTATTTCTTTGTGTTTGGCCGGGTGTGGTTTTCAATCACAGGCAGCTGTCTATCGTTGTCTCTGATTGAGAATCATACTTAGGTACCCTTTTCCCACCTGTGTTTGTGGGTAGTTGTTTTCTGTATAGTTGTAGTTACCTTACAGAACTGTTCATTTTGCTCTTTGTTATTTTTGTTTCAGTGTTCAGTTTAATAAATTATCATGAACACGTACCACGCTGCGCTTTGGTCCACTCCTTCTTCATCAGACGAGCGTGACAATGGATTTCACATGAGTGGGCAGGGACGCAACCATGGGTGGTGGGCCTGGGAGGGCATGGGCCCACTCACTTGGGAGCCAGGCCCACCCATTGGAGATCCAGGCCCAGCCAATCAGAATAAGTTTTTCCCCACAAAGAGGCTTTATTACAGACAGAAATACTCCTCATTATTTTGTTCAGTACACATTTAGTTAATTTAGAATATGCTCTTATCCAGAGTGACTTGGCCTAAAGTCAGTACATATAACTAAGATTATAGGTAAAGCAACCACATATCACAGTCGCATATTGCATTACTGAATTCATTTTCAATACTTCCTAAACAAACACAATAACCTACAGTATATATTTCTGCGCGCAAAAATGAGCACAGGACGGGAGTGATTTTTATTGGGACGGGCCAGGAATATCAGGATAGTACAGGAAAATAATTGACAGGACAAGACTGGACAGGAATGAATCAATTTTCACCTCTGTGTCAACCTCTACTAGAGGCCTCTATCATTTTCTATGTTATCAACACATGCTCCAAACACGTGTTTTGGAAAACGCATGTTACATCTTCGGCCCTTGTAGGAAAGATGCATCAAAATCGAGGCGCCAACGCTATTGGGAAACCGGGCCCTGCTCTGCTCTTGCTGATCAAAACGTCTAGTTTAGATTTTTCATTTGGTTGAGTTGTCAAATAATGTGAATTCAACATGAAATCAATAAAACATGTCACCATGTCATTGGATTTAGGTTAAAAGTTGGGTGAAAAAATACAAAATTCCCTTACATTATAAGTTTCCCTGGCCCAAAGCTGACGGACATACTGCATCACCATCAGATTAAAATGGAGTGGCCCAAATCTGGCCCACACACTGCAGACCGATCAAATTAGAAAAAAGCCCAGCTCTGTGTGGCCCAGCTCTGATATAGTGGGCTATAGAGTGCAAAATGATTGTAAAGGTTTGGCCCACATACTGCAGAAAGTTACGGCTGAGTTCCAGTGTAGGTCCCCTATCCAAAAGGTGGGCCAGATACAGGCTGCCACTCTTATATCTTATATCTTATATGGGGCTACATTAAACCAGCTACTCCCCAAATTACATTAAAATACTTTGCTATTAATTGCTGTATTTAACCAAAAGAGAAGAGCAGTAGCAGATAAAGTCAATAAAAAATCTATCTGGTTTATTAAAAGTTGCAACAAAAAACATGAAGCAAAGAAAAACAGACAGTTTCTGATATGAAGTGCAAAACAATTCTAATATAGGTACTATTGACTTGCATTGGATTGGTGCCACAAGTGCTACATTTTTTACATTTGAAACAGTGGCCAGGTTAACAAAACCAAAGTAAGGTATGCTGGCAGACTTTGTCCATAGACTGCTTACAGGGTAAGGGCATTTGGGTGAACTTTCCCTTTATCTTAGGCTCCCAAGTGGAGCAGTGGTCTAAGGCACTGCATCTCAGTGCAACAGGTAGTCCCTTGTTCAAATCCAGGCTGTATCACATCCAGCTGTGATTGGGCTAGGGCGGCACACAGTTGGCCCAGTGTCATCTGGGTTTGGCCGGCGTAGGCTGTCATTGTAAATAAGAATTTGTTTTTGACTGACTTGCCTAGTTAAATAAATACAAATATTACTGTTTCCCCTTCCCATGGGAATCCCACTGATGTTGATAGGACTCATTAATTTCTGTAGTAGGACTTTTGCACTGTTGTGTCATATTACCTATTTGTGATCCCAGTGGGAAGGGGAAAAGGAATAAAAGGGATCGTCATACTCAAATGACACTTAAACAACAGGAGGCCAAAACCTGAACATTATACCTGGTGTTGATAGGGTTAGTGTGTATTTTCCGAGCTGCTGAAAGTAGAGACAAGGAAGATGTATATCCTCGGCATCAGATGAACACATTCTCCACATCTCTCCCTTCACCAGCTGGTAATAAAGCATGAATGAGTGAGGTATTGTTGCCCCGCAGGAGAAGGAGAGACAGGGAAGATGTTTCTATCCTCGTTGTTGGGTGAACACATCCTCTCCATCTCCCTACATGAGTGAAGTACTGTAAGTGTATATTGATGCCCCGCAAGAGAAGGGGAGACAGGAAATATGTGTCGCTCCTCGGCAATGGATGAACACATCCTCCCCATCTCTCCCTCCACTAGCGAGCACATACCATCCCTCCCTCCATACCATTATCCACCTTCAAAATAAACCCCTCTCCACATGTCTATCATGGCACAAGTGCCTCCATACCCCTGGCTCATCTCCTTCTCTCTCCTTCCCGGTCTGCTGCCAGTTGCAACCACCTTTCCATGACCTACTCCACTTCGCTGTCGGGCGCTTTAGATGTTATTCGGATTCTTCCGGACAGCAGCTAATGACCAAGGGCACAAGAGGTAGCGGATATGTGAAAATGCAGCAGCAACAGGGTGAATGGAATGCTGTGAAATGGAATCTCTCAAAAAGAGCTTTGAATACAAAGTGGAATGAAATTCGCTAGTTTCAGTTTGAAGTCAGAGGTTTGGTTTCCAGGCTCTGGCGCAGTAGGCCTTGTTCGATCACATACTCTGCAGCATTCTGCTATGAGGGGTAGGATGAGGGTTTGCTGTTCCAGGATTTTTTCTTGCTTGTTGAGCATTTCCCGAATTAGCGCTGAAAGACATTTTAAGGGGCATTTCACTATTACACAACAAGGTGGATTAGAGTGAGGTAAGTGTATAATGTTGCCCACGAGGAGAAGGTGAGAGGGAAAATGTGTCTTTCCTATGCAACAGATGGACACATCCTCCCCATCTCTCTCACCATCAGCTGATACTGAAACATGAGTGAGTGAGGAATTGTTGTCCACCTGGAGAAGGAGGAAAGACAGGGAACATGTGTTTATCCTTGATGTCGGATGGACACATCCTCCTCCTTGTGCGTCTGATGAATCCTTCTTTTTGTGGGGCCAAGGTCTTGCATGGTCTTGAGGAATCTGGTGGAATAGAGGTTGACAAGAGCAAAGAGACTGACTAAGAAGAAGGTTGACTGTCTAAAAAAAGTAATGTGAGCTAGGAAAGTAAATAAGGAAAGGAAGCTAGGGAAGGGGCTAGGGAATGAGGAAAGGAAGCTAGGGAAGGAAGTAAGAAAGAGACTTAGGAAAGGAAGGAAGTAAGTAAGAATGGAAGATGTTTCTGAACACATCTACATTAAAGTGGAATGCACCATGGATAATCATGAATGAATTGTGAATGATAAAAAGTGAGAAAGTTACAGAGGGACAAAGATCAGAGTGTGTAGAGTCACAAGCTTGATGGTCATAGCATGCTAGGAATACATGGGACCAAATACACTGACGTCATGATTTGACCTTGTTTTTTCCCCGAGTTCCCAGTTGTCTTGAAACACCATAAATCCAGAGAATGCCAGACTTTGATGAAAAAGTTTGATGACAATATTTCCCCAGGGAGGACAACCACCTTCCTGTTCAAGTGAGCACAGCACAACAAGGTGAGTCCAAAAAGGTATTGTATGCAGCCAGGGAGATACAGTTGAAGTTGGAAGTTTACATACACCTTAGCCAAATACATTTAAACTCAGTTTTCCACAATTCTTGACATTTAATCCTAGTATAAATTCCCTGTCTTAGGTCAGTTAGGATCACCACTTTATTTTAAGAATGTGAAATGTCAGAAAAATAGTAGAGAGAATTATTTATTTCAGCTTTTATTTCTTTCATCACATTCCCAGTGGATCAGAAGTTTACATACACTCAATTAGCATTTGGTAGCATTGCCTTTAAATAGTTTAACTTGGGTCAAACTTTTCGGGTAGCCTTCCACAAGCTTCCCACAATATGTTGGGTGAATTTTGACCCATTCCTCCTGACAGAGCTGGTGTGACTGAGTCAGGTTTGTAGGCCTCCTTGCTCGCACAAGCTTTTTCAGTTCTGCCCACACATTTTCTATAGGATTGTGGTCAGGGCTTTGTGATGGCCGGCCACTCCAATACCTTGACTTTGTTGTCCTTAAGCCATTTTGCCACAACTTTGGAAGTATGCTTGGGGTCATTGTCCATTTGGAAGACCCATTTGCGACCAAGCTTTAACTTCCTGACTGATGTCTTGAGATGTTGCTTCAATATATCCACATAATTTTCCATCCGCAAGATGCCATCTATTTTGTGAAGTGCACCAGTCCCTCCTGCAGCAAAGCACCCCCACAACATGATGCTGCCACCCCCGTGCTTCACGGTTGGGATGTTGTTCTTCGGCTTGCAAGCCTCCCCCTTGTCCTCCAAACATAACGATGGTCATTATGGCCAAACAGTTCTATTTTTGTTTCATCAGACCAGAGGAAATTTATCCAAAAAGTACAATCTTTGTCCCCATGTGCAGTTGCAAACTGTAGTCTGGCTTTTTTCTATGTTTTTAGGAGCAGTGGCTTCTTCCTTACTGAGCGGCCTTTCAGGTTATGTCGATATAGGACTCGTTTTGTTGTGGATATAGACACTTTTGTACCTGTTTTCTTCAGCATCTTCACAAGGTCCTTTGCTGTTGTTCTGGGATTGATATGCACTTTCGCACCAAAGTACGTTCATCTCTAGAAGACAGAACGCATCTCCTTCCTGAGCGGTATGATGGCAGCGTGGTCCCATGGTGTTAATACTTGCATACTATTGTTTGTGCAGATGAACATGGTACCTTCAGGCATTTGGAAATTGCACTGCCCATCTGAGACCAGCCACCCGGACAGCTGATGAAACTGAGGAGTATTTCTTTCTGTAATAAAGCCCTTTTATGGGGAAAAACTAATTCTGATTGGCTGGGCCTGGCTCCCAAGTGGGTAGGCCTATGCCCTCCCAGGTCCACCCATGGCTGCGCCTCTGCCCAGTCATGTAAAATCCATAGACTAGGGCCTAATGAATGTATTTCAATTGACAGATTTCCTTATATGAACTGTAACAGTAAAATCATTGAAATTGTTGCATATATTTTTGTTCTCCAAATATTGTACAATCTGTGTGTCACTTCTTTGGCCTGGGCTATTGTTTGAATTCAAGACCAGATTTCTCTCAGTTTGTCAGTGTCAGAGTAGCCACTCATCATTTCGATCATTTGTGAGGTATTAAAAAATATTCTGCTAATGTCTTCTGCAATGTAAATTACATAAAATTGCATGAAATTCATTTTTTAAATTATGTTTTTTTTATTCAGACGATGCTAAAAAAAAATCTCCATGTGTGGAAATCCTAACATCGCCTCTGCTGTACTATATGAGGGTTCCTATGACAGGAAATTATAGTGTGCTGGGAAGGGGATCTGATTTGATGACAGCCTTGAGGGATTATGTGGATGAAAAGTCCTATGATGCATTCAGTTTAGTGGAAGGCTATTTAAAAAGATGCTCGAAGAGACTATTTCCATTCTTGGTAATGTCGGAGGGTTGAGCCACTTACAAAAACATCCCACATAATGCACTGTAAGTGCACATACCGTTGCTATAGCGCCTCACTGTACACTTTTCACAGATAACAGCCAAGGGATAAGTAAACCGTCTAACCGTGACTGACACTAAGCAGGTTTCCATTGACCAAGGTATATTCAACAAAAGCAATGTTGCAACAAAAAAATGCCGACATATGTAATGGAAACGACAGCTGTAGGGGTGGATTTTTATTTTGTAAAACTTTCTTTTTTGAGACAAATAATGATGGAAACTATGTTGTTCGAATAAATGATTGCCAAATAATTTTGAAGGTATGCAGGGTGATACCAATCTACACAACCTTCTCCACATTCTCAAAGTGAAAGAAAAATTATAGAACATTTTCCAAATTAATAAAAAGTAAAACATGAAGATGTCTTGATTGGTGGAAGCACATTTGGCAAAGGGTATATAACAAAGTATTGAGATAAACTTTTGTTATTGACCAAATACTTATTTTCCACCATAATTTGCAAATAAATTCATTAAAAATCCTACAATGTGATTTTCTGGATTTTTTTTCTCATTTTGTCTGTCATAGTTGAAGTGTACCTATGATGAAATTTACAGGCCTCTCATCTTTTTAAGTGGGAGAACTTGCACAATTGGTGGCTGACTAAATACTTTTTTGCCCCACTGTATGTTGTCAATGCCAGGAGGTTTGTCATTATTGATCGTTAACAATACTTTTTCCACCTCTCCCAAACTAACTTTACAACATTCAAACTTGCAATGCTTTCCTTTCATTATTTGTTTGTATATGCATGAATATGATGGCTCACTTTTCATTGTTGGCATTTCTTGCCTAAGTTTGCCAAAGAAGTAATCATTCAAATAATTGGCGATATCAAATGGTTTTGTGATGAATAAGCCATCTGATTCGATAAAAGATGGAGTTGAATATCTTTCTGCCCATAATTTAATTTAAAGTACTGCAAACTTTATATCATTGATCTTGGCTACATAATACAGTTTCTTATTTTTTGTTGTTGAGTTTAGTCACATAATTTCTCAATTTGCAGCAAGTCAGCCAGTCAGATGTACAGCCAGACTTTTTACCCACTCATTATGCCCCATCTCTTTCAACCATACAGTTTTTCAATTCCTCATCAATCCATTGAGCCTTAACAGTTCTAACAGTCAGTTTCTTAACAGGTGCATGTTTATCAATAATTGGAAGAAGCAATTTCATAAATTCATCAAGTACAGCATCTGGATGCTCCTTATTACTCACATCAGACCAACAAATATTGTTAACATCATCCACATAAGAGTCACTTTAAGGTGAAAAGAAACAAACACATCATATCTGAAGGTGTGTGTGTGTGCATACGTGTGTGTGTGGGTGTGTGTGGGTGTGTGTGCATACGTGTGTGTGTGTGTGGGTGTGTGCGGGTGTGTGTGGGTGTGTGTGGGTGTGTGTGTGTGCATACGGGTGTGTGCGGGTGTGTGTGTGTGCGGGTGTGTGTGTGTGTGTGGGTGTGTGTGTGTGCATACGTGTGTGTGCGGGTGTGTGTGTGTGCGGGTGTGTGTGTGTGTGTGTGCATACGGGTGTGTGCGGGTGTGTGTGTGTGTGTGTGTGCATACGTGTGCGGGTGTGTGTGGGTGTGTGTGTGTGCATACGTGTGTGTGTGGGTGTGTGTGTGTGTGTGTGTGTGTGTGCATACGTGTGCGTGTGTGTGTGTGTGCATACATGTGGGTGTGTGTGTGTGTGTGTGTGTGTGCATACGTGTGCGGGTGTGTGTGGGTGTGTGTGGGTGTGTGTGTGCAGTGGAAGAGAGAGAGAGAAAGTTAAAGTGTCGGAGATAAGGGTATGGTGTGTGGTTTACATGCTTTCATCACATGCATATGGTGGGGCTTTGCAGGTTTCTCTTCCAGCAGGAGGAACATTAGCAGGTTCTTCAGTATGGATATGAACGGTCGATATGTCAATGATAGTCTTCGTCTTCTGGTGCATGCAATAAATAATTGTAGTTATCAGGTAAAGTATTATTTCATCAGTTTGGATTTCCGGTTGCTCTCACCAGCGATGTCGGGTTTGATTAAAGGAGAACATTTAAGGGCAAAGAGAAAGAGGAAAGAACACCAACGTCTCAACATATCATCATCCGTTAACAATATGAATACCAATGATTCAGGATGAAAACAGACATGAAACATTAAAATGTCAATTGCTCTCATCATGCTAGAATGCTATAGTAGCTTTCTGTCACACTGGTGCATAGTTTCCATACAAATGTCTTCCGAACTGTACATATCTACCCTGTAATTGGCGAAGGGTATTTACATATGACCTACATTTCCTCAACATCAAAGCTAGAGGTGAGCTGCCTGGAGGCCCTTTTAAAATTCATTATATGCCAAACACTGGACAGGATTATAAAGCATTCAAGGGGATCTGACTGAAGTGCATACCCATGGAGGAATTCAGTTACATGCCATTTACTCAGGCGTATGAATACTGGCTGACTGATATGTTCATGGTAGCTAAACACAATCCCCTTAAGTCCAGCCTTGGCAGCGCTGCAGTTGAAAGCATTTGGCCAGATAACATAAACTATTCTGAAATGATAATTACACTAAAGAAAGAGACAAAGCAAACATATGTGGTGCCAGCCGGATTTGCATTTTTAATGACTGTTTGTTAACAGCATATCCAAAGTGTTGGCCTTCAAAAACAGCACAAACGCATACATAAACGTGTACACGTACGTACACACACACACACACACTAGAGGCAGATGGCGAGTTAAATTAAATCACAGTTGAAGATTCATCTGTATTTGACTAAATGCACCCAGTGTAATAATAATAACAACAACAATAATGTATTATCTAATAACAGTGTGTCAGATAACAAGTCAAACTGCTCAAGCAACACACTGCCAGAGGTCAGAGGTGGACCATGAAATAAGGGTACAACCAAAATAATGAATAGACTTGTGAGGACCAATTTCCTTCAGAAAACAACACCTGATGGTGCAGAATAGTATTCATGCCACAGGGATATACTCTCCACTCAGTATCATCGGACGTGTCCGGCTTCCAAAAACAGCAGTTCATCTAAAACAAATGGAACAAAGAAAAACAAGGTGCTATTTTTCCTTACGTAAGACGAACACAAAAACAGAGTCAATTGGTAACTATTCATGGCTTTATGTTTAGGTATATGGTTATGTATATGTTTAGGTATATGTTTAGGTATATGTTTAGGTATTTCCTAAACATATTGCTCTGACATCTTGCGCCTTAACTCAAATTGTGGGTGCTTATATTTGTCCTGTTTTACTGCATGTACAAGTGTGTAACCTGTAGATTTATGAGGTATGAAATGGAAGTATGTTTTTGACGCAGTTAAGGTTAAGTGCCTTGCTCAAGGGCAGATTGACCGATTTTTCACCTTGTTGCCTTAGGGATTGGAACTAGCTACCTTACTGGCCCAACACTCTAACCGCTGGGGAACCTGCCGCCAACTACCAACAGACCACAGGAGTCTTAAGAGATTAGAGCGGTGCAATGCTTTTCCTGAGAGTGGGAGACTGACTGTGGGTCTTAATCACCCACCAACCATATCTTATTTTCAAGTGTTTCCATAGCGAAGGTTAGGGGATGGCAGTAAACCATGGGAATAATAAACATCACCTTTGCCAAGGGATCTTGACCTTTGTGGTGCATGGTGGGCTTGACCTGTAACCACATAGTGTCACTGGTTCCAGACTCCATTCCTGGATATTCCTCCTCATTCGCTACATATATAAGTATAGATGTCAAAGATCAACTACAGGCAAACAGCTCAAGCAATAGACTCCCAGAGGTCAGAAGTGGACCTATTACAGGGATCATCAACTAGATTCAGCCACGGGCCGATGTTTTTCTTGAGCGGAAGGTCAATAAGGCCTGAGGGGGTGTGGTATATGGCCAGTATATCATGGCTAAGGGCAGTTCTTATGCACGACGCAATGCGAAGTGCCTGGATACAGATCTTGGCCATGGTATATTGGCCATATACCACAGACTTATTGTTATTATAAACTGGTTACCAACATAATTAGAGCAGTAAAAATACATGTTTTGTCATACCCGTGGTATACGGACTGATATACCACGGCTGTCAGCCAATCAGCATTCAGAGCTTGATCCACCCAGTTAATAATTACAAATCATTTGTAGACTGTATATTGACTGCAAGAAGCCCAAACAGATATGTTTGACTAAAACATAATCATTTCAAACCTTGCTTACATTTGTATACGATCACGTGTCTATTATGTGTGGGAATATTTGGGAACAGATTTCCTAAATTAAAATCACTTGGAGCTCATTTCCTGGAGTTTTTACAGTCTTTTATGTACAACAGTGAAAATGCTCAGAAAACTTGAGGGCCAAATAAAATCACCCGTGGGCCGCCAGTTGGGGAACCCTGACCTATTACATACTGTACCATAACGTTCCTTCAAATTTGTTTATGGACTTGTAAGGAGCATTTCCTTTTCAAAACAACACATGGCATGATGGTACAGAACAGAGCCAAACTAACTAGACTGCATCAAGAGACCATTGGAATCAGAGGAGGAGCTGGGGGAAATTTTATACCAGCTAGTTAATTAATGGGACATGGTTCCTCCCTTACCAATACCTTGTCCTGTGTAGTCTATGTATTATATATTGTTGTCTACAAATAACTACTCAACTAAGAAGTGGAGCAAAATATTGTACGCAATATGTTGAGTGTTGTTCTGCATATCATCCTCTTACTATAATCCTTCATGTTGATAAGCAGCCTGGGGCAGTCCCTAAACAGACGAAGACTGTCTTGCCTTGGCTCCTGCTCATATCACTGGAGGGGGCCATCCGTTCACCTACTCTGCGTCTCATAAAGACATGGCAGTTGGAACCAAAAATCTCATCAGACCAAAGGACAGAATTCCAACGGTCTAATATCCATTCCTCATGTTTCTTGGCCCAAGCAAGTCTCTTCTTCTTATTGGTGTCCTTTAGTAGTGGTTTCTTTGCAGCAATTCGATCATGAAGGCCTGATTCATGTAGTCTCCTCAACAGTTGATGTTGAGATGTGTCTGCTACTTGAACTCTGTGAAGCATTTATTTGGGCTGCAATTTCTGAGGCTGGTAACTCTAATGAACTTATCCTCTGCGGCAGAGGTAACTCTGGGTCTTCCTTCCTGTGGTGGTCCTCATTAAGGCAAAGAGTGGCTACTTTTAAGAAGCTCAAATATAAAATATATTTTGAGTTGTTGAACACTATTTTGTTCCAATTTTTGGTTACTATCAAATCAAATTCATTTATATAGCCCTTCTTACATCAGCTGATATCTCAAAGTGCTGTACAGAAACCCAGCCTAAAACCCCAAACAGCAAGAAATGCAGGTGTAGAAGCAAGTTACTACATGATTACATATGTGTTATTTCATCGTTTTGATTTCTTCACTATTATTCTACAATGTAGAAAATAGTAAAACATATAGAAAAACCCTTGAATGAGTAGGTGTGTCTAAACTTTTGACTGGTATTGTACATCCATACAACATGGAGGTCGGATGCCCTAAACTCCCCATCATCACCAGATTAAGAGCGTAAACATATATCTCTGCGTCCTTCAGGGGTAATGACTTGAGTCTATTCAAACTTCTCTGCTATCTCACCAGTTCTGAATCCAATTTCATGCGTTTAGATTTACAGTGGACTGTATCCCTGGACTCCTCTGTCTTTATAAAAGCAATCATCCAATAAATAACTTCCAACACATGCTCTGTCTTTTCTTCGGTGCAACACCTTATCATAGCAAACACAAGACACAGGATACCACAGGGCCTATCCATCTGTTAGTTTAGTTTGGAATGTCTGTCACAAAATCAATGAATCTCTAAATGATGTCACAATGGAACACATTGCAAAAGTGATGTATTCAAACGCGATCCTTTCAGAGGTTGCATTTATGCTTGATTATTTCTTTAAAGCTGAAATAAAGTAACAAACATACACAGACAAGTATTTGCTGTGACTTCAAGGACTGGATACAAAACATGCATGACATTGTGGAGTCGGACCTTGGGGCCGGGTGGGTGGAACGGATGGCGAGAGGGTGGAATCATCTCTAAGAAAAACATTTTACTCCAAGAGATTGCCTTCTACAAATCCAAAGAAACTGTCAAGAAATAGACACATGCATAAGTCAAACATTACATACGTCAAACATAAGTCAAACATTGTTCTATTCCCTTGAACATATGGAGTGGACAACATCCATCATATGCACTTTGTAAACTGCCTGCTACAAGTAACACGCCTCTCGTCAACTCTCTGCTCAATCTAACTAACCTTCAAACTCTCCATACAGCTATGAATATACGGCTTAGCAAAGGATGCTGGAAATAAATATACTGTATAAATATCCTCAATCTTCTTGTCATCCTTTTTGAAATGCTGGAACTGGGTTGAAAAGACTGAAGAAAAGGGGGTTGACATATTTAGTCTGTCCAGATAGGAAACAATGATGTCCAGACTCACACTAGGCCAGAGGGTAATTAGAGCAAAAGGGAGAACTATAATGTGAGACTGTGCTAGAAAACAGATTACATACATGAGACAAACACACTACTTATACACATCACTTCAACATTACAGTTTGAGAGAAACATGACATCTTTTGTGAATGTTAAAAGTTAAATTTGCTCTTGTATGATTGCCCAGATAAGAAAACATGTTGGTCACACACCAGGCCAGAGGGACAAATTTGAATAAAATGTTTCAAAGGAGAACTAGAACAAGACAACATGGTAGTGAACAGATTACACACATACACGATGTGGCCTACATACATCACTACAACATCGAGCTACTCTATCATTACAGTTAGACAGAAACATTACATTCTTTGTGAATTTCATATTTTATGTCTGTCTGCATGAACTTGAACTAATGAGAAGTGACAGGCAATCCAAATATTTTATAACAGAATGGGTTGGCCTTGAAAGGCAACGGTGTCCCTTGGCTAGAGACCAATCAGCCCTCTGTTTGTGAACCCTGTACACCCAAATACTTCATCAGAAACTGTCAAACTGAGGAAAACCAAGTGAACAACAGTTGGCATGAACATAATACAAACTCCTCCACAGCTGTTCCTGATGACCGGGCTGAGATTCAGTGAACTTCAGTCCTGGCGGAATAAAGAGTTATTCTGTTTATGGACAAAAGCTCCAAAATCCAATAATTCAATCCTGAGAGGTAGCAGCATGCAATCTTCAAGCAGCGGGGTGGTGCTCTGAGTCAGTGTGTGCAGTGACCATGCTGCTAAGAACAGTGGAGCGACACGCTTTGAACCAGAGGGTCTATCAAATGTAATGTCAGCTGATTCTCACAGGAACAACATGTAACATGTGGAAAGCATTTGGCTCAGCTTCTACTGTAACATCAAAAAGAAAATTAAACGATACTCAACTGTTTATAAGCTATAAAGGAGAAACAACTCAAAACAAAACCTGATAAGAAGATGCTTATCATTTACAATGACTTATTCAACGTTTTTCTTAGTTATTCAACCTAACAAGTTACGTCATGTTAGATCTTGCACACTGTCATACACGTTTAGACTCTCTTTCTCTAAATGAATGCCCACAAACATGTTCAGAATGAAAGAAATTGCACCCTGCATAATCCTGGCTGACAATTATCATAATAACCTCCTCTTCCATAGAGCATTAGCTACCGGTTATGAAACAGGCTGCTTGTTATGAAATATCAACAACACAGATGGTTCAGACGGGCAACACTTCTATGGGCACCTTAGAAAATTAAACAAGTCTGTTCAATTAACTACCATGTCAATCTATTGAGTGGTGAGAGCGACCAAACACGGTATTATTGTATTCGGTGAAATACCTGTACAAATGACAAATATCCCATACCTGTCACAGTCAATTGCAAATATCTTATGATGTTAAAGTGTTCCGGCAGACATTGCTTTCCAATTTTTTGGGCTGTGTTTTTCATCGAAATATCGGAGTAATACAGTTGAAGTCGGAAGTTTACATAACCTTAGCCAAATACATATAAACTCAGTTTTTCACAATTCCTGACATTTAATCCCAGTAAAAATTCCCTGTCTTAGGTCAGTTAGGATCACCACTTTATTTTAAGAATGTGAAATGTCAGAATAAGAGTAGAGAGAATTATTTATTTCAGGTTTTATTTCTATCATCACATTCCCAGTGGGTCAGAAGTTTACATACACTATATCAGTATTTGGTAGCATTGCCTTTAAATTGTTTAACTTGGGTCAAACATTTCGGGTAGCCTTCCACAAGCTTCCCACAATAAGTTGGGTGAATTTTGGATTGAGGTCAGGGCTTTGTGATGGCCACTCCAATACCTTGACTTTGTTGTCCTTAAGCCATTTTGCCACAACTTTGGAAGTATGCTAGGAGTCATTGTCCAATTGGGAGACCCATTTGCGACCAAGCTTTAACTTCCTGACTGATGTCATTATGGCCAAACGGTTCTATTTTTGTTTCATCAGACCAGAGGACAGTTCTCCAAAAAGTATGATCTTTGTCCCCATGTGCAGTTGCAAACCATAGTCTGGCTTTTTTATGGTGGTTTTGGAGCAGTGGCTCCTTCCTTGCTGAACAGCCTTTCAGGTTATGTCGATATAGGACTTGTTTTACTGTGGATATAAATACTTTTGTACCTGTTTCCTCCAGCATCTTCACAAGGTCCTTTGCTGTTGTTCTGGGATTGATTTGCACTTTTCGCAACAAAATACGTTCATCTCTAGGACACAGAACGTGTCTCCTTCCTGAGCGGTATGACGGCTGCATGTTCCCATGGTGTTTATACTTGCGTACTATTGTTTGTACAGATGAACGTGGTACCTTCAGGCGTTTGGAAATTGCTCCCAAGGATGGACCAGACTTGTGGAGTTCTACAGTTTTTTTTTCTGAGGTCTTGGATGATTACTTTTGATTTTCCCATGATGTCAAGCAAAGAGGCACTGAGTTTGAAGCTAGGCCTTGAAATACATCCACAGGTACACCTCCAGTTGACGTCAATTAGCCTATCAGACGTTTCTAAAGCCATGACATAATTTTCTGGAATTTTCCAAGCTGTTGAAAGGCACAGTCAACTTAGTGTATGTAAACATCTGATCCACTGGAATTGTGATACAGTGAATTATAAGTGAAATAATATGTCTGTAAACAATTGTTGGAAAAATTACTTTGCACAAAGTAGATGTCCTAACCGACTTGCCAAAACTATAGTTTTGTAACAAGAAATTTGTGGAGGGGTTGAAGAACGAGTTTTAATGATTCCAACCTAAGTGTATGTAAACTTCTGCCTTCAACTGCATATCGCAATATACTGGAAAATCAACAGAACTTAGGCCGTTGACAATCGCACTGTAAAACCACATCTTGATGCTCATGAATCACTATGGCAAAACCCCCCATGTCTCTTCCATGGTCAACAAGCCAATTGGAAGTGAAGCTACAATTACTACCCCCTCTACTGCATCAATTACGCGTCACCCTCACTGACCTTCCTTGCACTGAACACCATATTTAGACAATCTTTTACACCAAGTGCATTTCACTTTTGTGGTGTCACAATACCAGTCATTGTAGGAGAAAATGAACCTTGTGTTATTCCCAGGACAGTGTTACCATATGAATGCAGGAGAAAGCACTATGCCATAATGCTAGTCAACCCCTACCCAGGGTTTCTGTATGGAGGGCATAAGTGCTCACAGTTGCTATTGTCAAGCTGACACGTGAGGCAGGAGGACACCCGTCTTCGTCTCTGGGAGACTCTCCGTTCCCCTTTTCCTTGAATGATGAGAGCAGAAAATGCTTTCATAAGAGACAGAGGAGTCAAAGTTCAGATTGCGAAAAGGTGCAGGAAATTACCATTCTGGCAGTGCTAAGACATTGGATGTTATTGTGTGACGGTTCAGTGGAATTGACTGTAGCCTCTGACAGAGTAAGTCCCTCACACTCTTTCTCTCTGCAGAACAGGAGGGCTCCAAGGGCCAACACTGACGTCTGACTAGGTTCGACCTGTCGAACGATGTCAGATATGCAGGTAGCCTATGGTTCTGTCAGGCTCATGCTTAACGATCCGTAGAGAATGCACACGCGGAAAATACGTTTCCTGTCATTACAGAACAGTTTCCTATCCATCTTCCCCATAAGGTGTTCAAATCAAAATGTTATCAGTCAGCCCTGATTCATCCGATAGACTCCCTCGTTATAATAAGTTGTGGACCAATCAATTCAGTGTGTCAGTCTTCTTACTCTGCCTCCATTTACTGATGAGTAAATATATTCTCTCGCTTACCAAGCCATGAAAAGGACTCCCCATGAGGGTATAGTGTACCCACCTCTAGTGTTGGAGAGAAAAGACAAGATAGAGCCCAACTAGTGGACAATATCACATAAAATAACCTGGTACTCATGAGTGTAAATAAAGATTATATTTATTCATTTTGGAAGAATCTCAGTTCATGCAATTTTACAGCACATGTAAACAAGATAACTTGAACAGATGTTAAATGTGCACATAATTCCTATTTTCTTTGCATCAAATAATTGAATGTACAGTATTAAGCTGAATGACAGTTATATGGATAGCTTTTTCAAATATATATATATATATATATATATTTGCATGATTAACTCTTTGCTCAAGCTCAACTTAGAATGTAGCCATGAGAAACATTGAGGGATGGAAAAGAGAAAGATATTATTGCTTTAGGGATCAATGTGTAATCTTGCCCTTTATTTTACCCGGACCAGTCAACAAGGCCAAACACACTTAGGACAAACCCCAAACCCAACATCACAGATACATACACAGGCTTTCAGGTTTCCTTTCATGCATACACAAACACGTGCAAGCACAGTCCCTGATCAGGAATGCTTTCTTTTAAGGGATAAGATTCTAAGCCTGAGAATAGTACATGACTTGGTGTACTCATGTGAAGAAGGAATAACGATAATTTCCCATTTTGTGAGATCAGTGTGTGTGTGTGTGTGTGTGAGATATATATATATATATATATATATATATATATATATATATATATAGTACCAGTCAAAAGGTTTGGACACCGCCTACTCATTGAATGTTTTTTCCTTATTTTTACTATTTTCTACATTGTAGAATAATAGTGAATACATCGAAACGATGAAATAACACATATGGAATCATGTAGTAACCAAAAAAGTGTTATAAAATATATTTTGAGTTGTTTATTTGAGATTCTTCAAAGTAGCCACCCTTTGCCTTGGTTCTCTCAACCAGCTTCATGAGGTAGTCACCTGGAATGCATTTCAATTAACAGGCATGCCTTGTAAAAAGTTAATTTGTGGAATTTCTTTCCTTCTTAATGCGTTTGAGCCAATCAGTTGTGTTGTGACAAGGTAGGGGTGGTAAACCGAAGACAGCCCTATTTGGTAAAAGACCAAGTTCATATTATGGCAAGAACAGCTCAAATAAGGAAAGAGAAACGAAAGTCCATCATTACTTTAAGACATGAAGGTCAGTCAATACAGAAAATTTCAAGAACTTTGAAAAATGTGCAGTCTCAAAAACCATCAAGCGCTATGATGAAACTGGCTCTCATGAGGACCACCACAGGAAAGGAAGACGCAGAGTTACCTCTGCTGCAGAGGATAGGTTCATGAGAGTTACCAGCCTTTGAAATTGCAGCTCAAATAAATGTGCCTCAGTTCAAGAACAGACACATTTCAACATCACTTGTGCAGAGGAGACCGAGTGAATCAGGTATCCATGGTCGAATTGCTGCAAAGAAACCACTACTAAAGGACACCAATAAGGACACCATTAAGATGAAGAGACTTGCTTGGGCCAAGAAACACGAGCAATAGACATTAGACTGGTAGAAATCTGTCCTTTGGTCTGATGAGTCCATATTTGAGATTGTTGGTTCCAACCGCCGTGTCTTTGTGAGACGCAGAGTAGGTGAACAGATGATCTCTGCATATATGGTTCCCACCGTGAAGCATGGAGGGTGGTGGTGTGATGGTGCTTGCTGGTGACACAGTCTGTGATTTATTTAGAATTCAAGGCACACTTAACCAGAATGGCTACCACAGCATTCTGCAGTGATACGCCATCCCATCTGGTTTGCGCTTAGGGGCCTATCATTTGTTTTTCAACAGGACAATGACCCAGTGCTGCATCCACAATCACCCAACCTCAACCCAATTGAGATGGATTGGGATGAGTTGGACTGCAGAGCGAAGGAAAAGCAGCCAACACATGCTCAGCATATGTGGGAACTCCTTCAAGACTGTTGGAAAAGAATTGCAGGTGAAGCTGGTTGAGAGAATGCCAAGAGTGTGCAAAGCTGTCATCAAGGCAAAGGGTGGCTACTTTGAAGAATCTCAAATATAAAATATATTTAGATTTGTTTAACCTCTCTAGGCTAGGGGGCGGTATTTTCATGTCCGGATGAAAAGTGTGCTCAAAGTAAACTGCCTGCTACTCAGGCCCAGAAGCTAGGATATGCATATTATGCATTTGGATAGAAAACACCCTGAAGTTTCTAAAACTGTTTGAATGATGTCTGAGTATAACAGAACTTATTTGGCAGGCGAAACCCCGAGGACAAACCATCCAGGATTTCTTTTTTTTGAGGTCACTCTCTTTTCAATGAGTTTTCTATGGTGATCTAGATTTCTAAAGGCACTTGCTTGCAGTTCCTATCGCTTCCACTGGATGTCAACAGTCTTTAGAAATTGGTTGATGTTTTTCCTTTGAGAAATGAAGAAGTAGGGCTGTTCAGAACGAGGGTCGAGTCTAGTGTACTGTTGTGGTTGGGGCGCGTGACCTGAAAGCTCGCTCCACTTTGTTTTTATCCGCTATTGAACGCAGTTTATCCCGTCTTAAATTTTATTGATTATTTACGTAAAAAAATACCTAAAGTTGTATTAGGAAAGTTGTTTGAAATGTTTGGACAAAGATTACAGGTAACTTATTAGATATTTTGTAGTCATGTTGCGCGAGTTGGAACCGGTGTTTTTCTGGATCAAACGCGCCAAATAAATGAACATTTTGGAGATATAACGACGGAATTAATCGAACAAAAGGACCATTTGTGATGTTTATGGGACATATATTGGAGAGCCAACAGAAGAAGCTCTTCAAAGGTAAGGCATGAATTATATCGTTATTTCTGAGTTTTGTGTCGCGCCTGGCGGGATGAAATATGATTGTCTGTGTTTGTTTGATGGGGTGCTGTCCTCAGATAATCGCATGGTTTCCTTTCGCCGTAAAGCCTTTTTGAAATCTGACACCGTGGCTGGATTAACAAGAAGTCAAGCTTTAATTTGACATATTGCATGTGTATTTTCAAGAATGTTAAATATTTACAATTCTGTAGTTTGAATTTGGCGCCCTGCACTTTCACTGGATGTTGGTCAGGTGGGACGGTAGCATCCCATCTAGCCTAGAGAGGTTAACACATTTTTGGTTATACATGATTCCATGTGTGTTATTTCATAGTTTTGATGTATTCACTATTATTCTACAAAATAATAAAAATAAAGAAAAACCCTTGAATGACTAGGTGAATCCAAACTTTTGACTGGTACTATATATATATATATATATATATATATATATATATATATATATATATATATATATATATATATATAGAAAAAAATGTAAATAATTAGCTTGCTAAAAAAAGAATATGAAGAAGGATGCAGAGAAAGAAGGCCATCCACAGTGTTCAGGATGATCTGGAGTAGAGGCAAACATCCTTCTGGTCATGATGGGTAAATAACACGTTAGGAATCAACAAAATGCTGCATAATCTAGCGACAACCTCAAAGAAGCTTTTCATCAAAGGCAATTTCTTTTATGATTTGTCTGTCCGGTACACTGAACGCATCCCATCAAAAACACTTTGTCCTTCGTTGAGTTCAATCACGTACGTTTCATTGACAAAGTGGTGCTGGCTGTGCATAGGTACAGTGCAGAGCTTAACCCTTCTGTATCAAGTAGATCTCTTCCCCAATGCCTTTCCATTCAGCCTCTCACTTACAGTAATGAGAAATGGCAGAGATACTGTGTACTGGACTATGTGCTCAGTTGGCCTCCATGCTCCACGTTTCTACTTGGTCCAAGTATAAAAACGTGTGAACCAGACACATTCAGAACAACATGGAAACACAAAGGTCACTGCTATACAGGACTTCAGGTCTCATCTGGGAGGTTAGAAAGAGATTGCTCACTCTTCAAAGCACACATGATTTTGTCTACAGAGAGAGATTTAGAGAGCTGCATATGGTTCATAAAAGAGGGGTCAAAGCAATTTGGCGTACAGGAGTTGGTGCAAGATAACAACAATCAATAAGTAAGCCACAATTCTGACCGTGGCGTGAAATAAAATGTAGGTTTATCTCATAAACCACTGGTGCTCTTTTCAAGTAGCGCTATTATTGGCTGTATTTGATGGTACCAAATATATGATCTATATAACACACCTGTCACTCTCTTTCTGAGAGAACCGTTCCACGTGACATGTACTTTACAAGAAGAACAAAATGAAAAGAAAAAAGGACCCTCTATATGTCTAAGCACATTGTCAGAACTTACAAATACATAATCAGCAAGTCTAAAACAGTTTGATAAATGTAATCTCCCAATATTAACACTTTAATATGTGTTTAACAGGCACAATAGTGTTACCCTGGATAGGAATGTTAGAATAAAAAAACCAACAAAGAAAATGATCCCTTATGCGATAGCAATGGAGTACAACACTGCTATAGCAACAGGGACATATCACAATATAATTCATTATGATCTAAAGGAGGCTAATATGGATACTTTAACTGAAAATCAGAATCATCTTTAAAATCAACTACCTGCAAGTCATTAAAAAAAAATAAAACAAAAGGAATCCCCTATCGCTTTATACAGAATCAGTAGTATTGAGAGCAACCCTCACACATTCCCATAGAGAATGCAGAGACTGCCAGTCCAGCACAGTAGTTAGTAAGGCCTCGATCGTTTGTGTTGGCAAAAAAAAAAAAAAAAAAAAAAAGTAACAAAAAACATATACATCTGTATTTAATTACACCTTTCTAGAACTAGAAAACCTTAATATGTGCAAAAATGTAAATCTTACAAATGTGGAATAGGTTGATGATAACTAAAAGTATTATAGGAATGCCATCGTCCCCTTCCTGTTTGTACTTAGAGACAGACCGATAGGTGACTGATGTTCCAGGCTGATTGGGTCAGACTTCACGTCGAATGAACCATCTTCTTTAATTTCTCTATCTCCATCTGAAAGAGACAGACACACACACAGACACACAGAGAGACACACAGACAGACACCATTTTAACTAATTTCTCATGGGAAACCAGCACCGGATGCAATTCTGATAACATCATAGCTAACAGTCTCACAGGGAGGTACGTCGGTATCAGATCTTGAATGAAATTAAAGTCTTATTTCCACTTTTGGTCCAATTTAACCCATCCATACCATTTACAATATAAGTGTAAAACACACTGCCATTTCATGCTCAGTGTCATTTGAATACTAATATGTAGGTTGACTGACAACGGCAGAAATAAGCCACCATATGAAAATCTATTGCATTCATCAGAGAAAAGCTCTGACATAAATGGAATTCAAAAGGAGAGAGAGGCAGAGAGAGAGTCTGCACAGGCCTACCTCCCCTCACTGCTCCTGGGGAGGATGGACAAGGTTGGGGTATACTGGGTCCGACTCCGTGAGTAGTGCTTAGGGTTGTTGCGGTGACTGTATTACCGCCACACCAGCGGTCACGAGTTAAATTCCACGTGACTGTTTAGTCACGGTAACTAGGCTTCTCCAAGTGCTGATGCTGCTGATAGCAAGTTTGATAGGCTACTAATGACTAACTGCCTAGTACTCAGCACTCTGTTGTCAATCTAATCACTATGACAATGCAAATCTAATCGAAATTTAAATAAAACAATTCATGAGAGCCCATGAGCTCATGTGGCGCAACATTTCTATAGGCTATGCAACTGCGTGAGAAAACAGGCTAGGCCTACTATATGTATTTATCAACTTTCCTAATATTAAACACATTGCTTTGCAACAGGCGTATTGTATTCCTGGCAGCATTCAGATGAAAAAGCTCCTCAATTTGCTATTTAAGTGCATAGATGAGATGTATTTTTCCCCCTGTTCTGAGACAGGTGCATGATAACGGTCCATTCTAAATCAAAACTAAATTCACAAATATATTATTTAGTATATGTAAAGGCAAGTTTAAATTAAGAATAGTCTGATGGGGGACAACATTAGCCTATCACTTGTGAATGATGCCCAGCTTGCGTGCAGTAAGGCAAGAAACAGATCATATATTTGATTTGCGACTTTTTCAAATTACAGTCGCACACCTCATGTAGCCTAGCCCATAGGCCTGCCTATATGTTTTGATAAGGTTTGTATCACAACTAAAGTGGCCAAATAACTTCTTAAAATTAAGCAGATTCATCCAATTTACAACCGATGTAGAGCCGCCTAACTGGCAAATCCTGCATATAGCCTACTGCCGTGTACGCATTGCTGCGCTTATAATGTGAAGAAATAGCCTAATAGTTCACCAACATTTTAAGCTAAACGTTCTGATCTGTTGCAGCAGCTTTGTTGCTTTAAATGTTTTGTTGTTGATGCAAGTGGTTGTATTAATTTGGGATCTATCGCATCCCACAACTGTCCCAGACTATGTTTGGAATATTTATCTCGCACAGAAGGACAATAGAATGTCAACTTCTGTAATATGGGGGAATAGTAGATTGACAGGCTACTGCGTTTGCTGTTCGTTAGAACTCCTCATCTTGTTGGCTGACAAAAAGATGGACATTTCTTCTAACATCTTCAATATGCGCCTCAGAATTAGGTAAGGAAGCACGCAACTGCCTCCCCGATATGTTTGTCTTCTCTTGTAGCCTACTTCGGAGCTGAGATGCCTGTGAGAAGGACCCGATCACGTGACAGGCATTGGCTAATAAGAATTGTGAGTGAGAAGTGCTTCGGAGCACGGCAATTGGCTGCCAGGAGAAGGGAATTATAATTATTATATTCAGCTCAAGGGCACAACGGCCATTGCCCGCAAAAGGCATGGATTTTTTAGTGTGCATTGCCGCAGCGGAAATTCTAGGCATTATCATGTGCTTGTCAAATTGTGAATGAGAGACTGATGAAGTGTGCAGCCTGTGCAAGAAACAAAGCAGAGCTCAAATCATCATTAGAGTCGCAACATGGAGCCTTAGAATGTATTAAACATCTAAACATATAGCCCAACTTTGTATCAAATAAAGTTGCATAAATAACTCCAAATTAAGGATATAGGAGGACCTGTTTCTATGTTAACCGCATGTGCACACTCCCTCAGAAATTGTTTGGAGAAAATATAATTTAGATTTTATTCAGCTATGTTCAATTTTATTCTTCATACTATAAAATACTATAAAATAACGCAACGGAATTCAAAGCAAATGTCGTCTGTTAAATGAACTAGTGCAGCCCACAGCCGGGGCCTAACATAAGGACAACTCGGAGTATGCTATTCTGTTCTTCTGATATAGACTACATTTTCTTCATATCATGTTTCCTTAAACCTGTCAAAAATAAATACTGGATTTATTGTGATGGTGTAGGCTATATTACATGGATTTGAGACTTTTTGAAATGTAGATGTTCCAAAAGGTCTGCATCAGTGGTAGGCTGTGCGTGGAAGCCAGGAGATGCTAAATGTGTTTATGTAAATTAATGGTCAATTACCGTAAGACTGGCAGTTATTTGCTTGTCAATCACCGTCTGACAAAATGTCATGACCCCCACAGCCCTACTAGTGCTGAGTAGGGACATAAAGCATTCCACAGTGTGTATGAACCTCTGTCTTTCCAGCCCACCTCGCACCCGCTGACTGGACCTGACAAGCTGCGATGTAAAGACGGATACCGTCATCAACTTACCTGCAGGGCCACTCGTTTCAACCTCTCCTCATCCAGCTCGCTTCTCAGCTCTGCCATCTCTCTCCTGCAAAGCAAAGCCTAAATGTTTACAAGGCTCCTCAGAGATTGAACACATGACAGGCTAGCATCTGATCAACAATAAGATCACATCACCATTACTCTGCCTGAACAGGCTCCACTCACAAGCTCCAACAGTGACTCGCCTATATACAAGCCGTAGGGCACAAAAAAATAGGACAGTAGCTAAAATAATGCTCTGAAAAGGGTACACAAAGAACAATTTTGACTGATTTATGTAGCTAGCTTTATAATGAAGCTTTATCATCTAAACAAGGCAACATTTGTTTGGACATCTTAACAAAAACATAACGCTTCATTTGAAGAGTACAGAGTAAATAGTAGGAACTGAACAATACCAGATCTAAGGAAAATGGTAGTTAGTTACATTTGCTGGGTCTTGAGGAGCTCCACAGACAGCAGCAGTTCTTTCATTTGGCCTCTGAGGTCCTGCAGCTCAGACTTCCACTCCTCTGGCTCTGCCTTGGGCTTGGTCTCCGCGCTGGGGCCTGGGCTGGGGCTTCTGCGGCCAGGGGCCGAAGCCGCACTGGCCTTGAGCCCCTCTGACGGGGATGGGCTGGGCTTGGGGACGGGAGATTGGGAGTGTGAGCTGGGCATGGATGGCTGCGGAAGAAGGAGAGAGATGGTATAAAAATATTTTTGTCCTGGCTGTGACCTCCATTCTGAATGCTTTTGACTAACGAATGAAGTCAGTGTTTCTTTGTTCAAAATTAATCAAGTCAATTCTTCTGGTCGTAACATACCGTAAGTAGTCTTCAGCGACCAGCCATGACTGCTAGGAGGGAGCTACAGTAGCCATTTGAAACACTGTTGCAGAGCATTCAGTTCGTACTGTAGCTGTGGAAGGCTATTTCATTTGGATTGAACACAACTGATCCCCTGTTTCTCCCTCTGAAGTTATGTCAGGGGTACTTTAATATTGTGTTCTCCTGCCTCCCATCACCTCAGGATATAGTTTTCATTCATTTCCTTATTTTCCTCTGCCGAGAGGGTCAACATCTAATTTTAAAGGATTTAAATGTCCAAGGAGCCAAAGGGTATCTTTAATTCAACCTATAGAACTTTGTAGCCCACAGTTATGGGGCTTGATGCGCAGGGATTAGTCACTCGATTTAAGTGGTACAGGTAAACAGCTGGTGACCGCAGAGTCTGGTGGGTGCTTTGAGAGGGCCTCCAGTGGCACTGGCCTGCCCACACAGAGTCAGCGTGAGGTGCATGTCCGCTTTACTCCCCCACTGGGCATCTGAGGAAACGCTAACAAGACACACACGAGGATGGACATGAAGTTTTCATTAGAAACATGAGGATGCCCTCCGTTTGGCCTCTGTAGGACAACTAGCACCGTCTCCCAGTGTGACTAAAACCGGCCTTACACTGGGCCTGAGTGGATTTGTTGGATTGCAAAAGAGCATTATTTTGTGAATGCATGTGAATATCTGCGTGAGTGCGTGTGACTGCATGCGTGTAAATTATTAACTGGACGTATGTGTACGTACATCTTGTGTGACCTCAGGGAGCTTAATGCCAGAGGCTTACGACTGTGCTGTACTGGAGCCGGTGGGATGAGGGTTCATCAAGATAAGAGGGCTTTCATACAGTAAAAGGGTGGCTTACATACAGAGGGAGGGAGGGACGGCGAGAGGGATGCCAGGAGGAAAACAACCTGGCAGGAGGACGGCGCCTATTAGTGAGGGATTGCCCAGAGGAACAGAGCGGTCTCTATGATTTAACAGAAGATCACAAGACGGTTGCAGTTTTCCGAGGATGTATTAGTTAATATCTATAGACAAACCTGACTCAGTTTCTGAACTGAGACATATATTTTCTGTTCTTTTTGGGGTGTTGTATCGTCTATATTAATTCCTTGCTGAGTGCAAATATTGGCTGAAGTGACTAATTTGCAGCAATAGCATCCATTTGGGATGATTTGTATAGCAATAGAGATAGATCTAATGTGCATTTGGGCCATTGATTCAGACTCAGAAAACTTTATTGCCATACATACAAAATAGTTGTTCTGGAATGAGGTTGGTGTACCACACATACAAGTTCAATACAGGTTAGACACTAACCAATGCAATCAGACACGTCAATGTCATTGTTACCTTTCTTGCGTCTATCAACTTTGGCTTGGGGCGGTCCTCTTCGTCAAACTTGAAGGTTTTCTCCACGCTGATGTCCTTGTTTGGCTGAGAAGACAAACATACAAAACAGGTCTGCTCAGTAGTTGACACACCTTGCCAGACATTCTCACAGGCAGACTCACAGGCTTGTTAATCTGTTTCTAATGGAAGGCTTTCACATTACTCTTCAGGGAACTCAGTCAATCTCAGACAAATCAGAGCGACCTGACAGCTCTCCTCTCAGCCCTTCATGCAACTCAAATGTCTGCTATTCTGTTCTCAAATGTCTGATGTCTTTTCAAGTGGACATGTAGCAACCTGATCCCAATCTCACGTCAACTCCCCCGACCCATCATGAGGTTCAGATAAGGTGCGATATCTGTGTATGGAATGCGGTGATGTACATTTGCTGTTCAGATAGGGCCCGCAAGCCAAATGTGTTTTTGAGAGGAATTTGATGTGTAAACGTAATGTATGGAGCGAGATTAACGTGTGTGGTTTTGCAAGTCTGTGTGCAGAGTTGTGTCCTCAGCAGCGTGTTGGTATGTCTGTGTGCAGAGTTGTGTCCTCAGCAGCGTGTTGGTATGTCTGTGTGCAGAGTTGTGTCCTCAGCAGCGTGTTGGTATGTCTGTGTGCAGAGTTGTGTCCTCAGCAGCGTGTTGGTATGTCTGTGTGCAGAGTTGTGTCCTCAGCAGCGTGTTGGTATGTCTGTGTGCAGAGTTGTGTCCTCAGCAGCGTGTTGGTATGTCTGTGTGCAGAGTTGTGTCCTCAGCAGCGTGTTGGTATGTCTGTGTGCAGAGTTGTGTCCTCAGCAGCGTGTTGGTATGTCTGTGTGCAGAGTTGTGTCCTCAGCAGCGTGTTGGTATGTCTGTGTGCAGAGTTGTGTCCTCAGCAGCGTGTTGGTATGTCTGTGTGCAGAGTTGTGTCCTCAGCAGCGTGTTGGTATGTCTGTGTGCAGAGTTGTGTCCTCAGCAGCGTGTTGGTATGTCTGTGTACTCACAGAGTGGCCTCCTCCAAACTGAGCAGGAAGCCTCTTGCCAGCCATCTTTGGTCTGTTAGCGGTGGGGTGAGACAGCTTCTCAGAGGTAGACGACAGATCATCAAAGCTCATCAGGTCTTCAGAGACAGACCGAGACAGATACAGAGGGAGAGGTGTAAAGAGAAAAGTAAATAACAGCACTTTTCTTTACAAATGCAGACAGCAGAAAGATCATAGGCTTTTCATGAAATGGAACAAAGAACTGGATAGAAATAAGACGCTGCAACCAAAACCATTGAACAGTAGTTGTCATTCTATCGCCTTGTGTTTTCCTTTCAATGAGAAATAGAAGAACACAGGTTTTTCATCTGAAGAGACACAGTTCTGGGAAGAAGACCAACTAAGGAATGGGGCTGTAATCACATTTCATTGTTAAGATTTCATGGAGAATTGTACACACTGAAACTGCCACACAGTATGACAATCTTTGAGAAAAACATTAAGCACTATATAGTCCTACGGGTAACACATAATAAACCATTTAAGGCATTTATAAAATTGTGTGATCACCATTTATTAATCATTACTCCCACACTTATAAACCATTTAGTAATCATTAGTAAAGTATTTTTGCAGTCCCTAATCTAAAGTGAGAGCGATTTATATAAATACTTAATGTTTTGAGTAACCTGCAATTTCTCACAAAAAATGGGCATGCCATTGGTAGACATTCCAGCAATACCCGGTCAAAGAATAAGCAGAATGTTTAACGAAATATACACAAATGTGAGAATAACTAGCTTAGTAACAATAACAAATGCGGGAGTAATGATTCATATTTTTTAATTTTTATGAATGCCTTATAAATGGATTATTAGGTACCCTTAAAATGAAGTGTTAACGTCCTATATAAAGACTATAGGCAGGACTTTTAGTAACATTGCAGAACTCCCAGGGGAGTCAAGTTGACATAAAGGAGAATGAGGAGGAGTGTTTTTCCCTGTTTGTTTTCACACCCTAATCCCACGGGGCAAATGACCTATGGTTTTAGCAGCTCTTTTGATGCTTTTAGCGGCGTGGGTCACAGACACGACTCCCCAGGAAACTTCTACCTCCATGATGTCATGATTCTGAGAACTCACCTCGCCTAAACTCCCTTGTCTTCCCTTAGATCGATCTCCATCCCTTTATCTCTTCCTAAAGGCTTTTCTCTTGTGTATTCCTGTTTGTGATTGTCCTTGGCATGACATGAGAGGTGATGTAAACATAGCCAACCTCCATCCCTCTTTCTCATCCTCTTTTATCCCGCCATCCTCCTCCTCTCTCCCTCTATCATCCAAAAACCTATTCACCCATGGGTTTAGAGGATTAAATCAACACATTAGCGACACAAACTCTAAAAATAAAAACTAAGTATTTTAGTAATTTGGGATTTTACGGACAAAGCTGTCAATATATCTTACAGCATTTGATCATGTGTTACAGTAGGCCTGAATTGCTTCAGAGAGGAAATCGTGATGCTGAAATTAAACCAGTCGATTTTGAATTCGTTTGAGTTTACGGATGTCTCCTGTTGCATCTGTGATGCAGTGTGAATCTACCGGTATGTGTCAAAGGGCAAACCAAACACATGAAATATGCATAATGTTAGTAAAAAACTAAGCTCTTAATGGACACAAAAAGCATACTGGACTTTTTAAATGTTGGAAGGAATTTTTTTAAAGAATGTCCCCGAATCAACCTTTAAAGAAAAAAGAACAAAGGCAACAGTAAACATGTCGTCGCCCACAAATGAATATCTGAATTATTAAAAAGGGGTTTCAGCTCATCCCCCTCTTTTTAGGTCAGTGTTTCCTGTTCTTGGGAACATTACTCCAACAGCCTGTTGTGGCAGGAGGAGTAATCCACAACTCCAATATGGATCTACTGCACTAATCCTCAGTTGAGATAGAACACCATCAGCCAGGAGCAACTCATCCCAAAACTCAATTAAAAACAGAGGGACCTACTGCAGAATGCTACACACACACACACACACACACACAACTGGTGCTGGTGGTACGCAGGAGTGAATGACTGCCCCCTCTCATTGAAGCCACGGAAGTTAAAGGCCGACCCTGGTACTGCAGGCAGTTAGCATCCCCCATTCTAGTGATTGAAAAAATGGCAATCTTGTGGTCAATCTCCGTGCAAAAAAAAACAAATTCGAAGACAATCATGGTCCCAATAATTGTTTCTAATACACCAGATGTCCTTGAACTGATTATCGCACACAGAAGTAGTTAAGGACAATTTAGTTGCTAATGGCACCCTGCAGTACCTCGGTCTGCCTCGGTTACTCAATGAGAGGGAGCAGCACTGAGCTAGCCTGCAACATCACTCCCCAGAGTAGCTCAAACCGCACATGTTATGTCTCCATGAGACGCCATCTTAACCGACTACATTAGTCTTCAATGCACTATTGCGTCTTCACATAAGCATGAATGGTGTCACGTGATCGATGGCTTTGTCCATTGATATACAGTCATTGGTGGTACTCCACATGGACAGGCACACAGACACTTTAAATGTGACATAGTGGAGGGCCATAAACAACTCGTTGGGGTCATAACTGTAGGTAGGTACTGCTAATAGATGCAGAAACAATAAGGTCTGCACACACTGAAGAAAAAGCATCATTACCGAAATGTCTATAAGCAAGTATTGAACTGTAAAATGAATGAAGTAAGCTCTTTATTTTTGAAAAACAAAAGTACGTAGCCCTTTACACTCGTAGCCGTATGTAGGTTGAAAATGGCTGATCTGGGCACTGATAAGTGTCTAAATTGGAACACAGTGGCTGTACAGTAATATGCTATAAATGTCAGAGCTCTGGCTCTGCGCTTCACAGCTCTGTATGGGTTTTGACTGACAGCCGTTCTGAACATGAGCATCACACGCGACAAGTTGCCCCCCTTCCTCCCATTAATTGGGCAACTTTTGGAAAAAAAAGTGTTGTCCGGGTGAGGGAAATGCTGTAAATTAAGAGGACTCAATCTATTTTGAAAGATAAGACATTTAGGATTAAAATAAATACAGATTTGATGTCATACAAGCAAGCCAAACACCTGTAAGTCCAAATGTGCACTTCCCATTCTCCATATCATGTCATATACAGTGTCAACATTTATGATCACTGTGTTCGATGTACAGTTAAAAAGATGACATCGCGTCATACCCTGGGATGTTCTGAACACAATTAGCGTGTGTGTGTCTATTGTGACAAGCTTTCAAATTATGCCCTCCTGACCCAGATCAGTATTTAAAATGGACCGTTCTAGGATTGCGTGAAACAGCAATTGTGTGGATGGCGGGGATGCAGGCTTGTGTTCCAAACAAAACTACAAGTGAGCTTGCTCTTGTTCCTCAACAGCACAGCTAGGAGTTTAAAAAAAAGCACCCTGTGACTCTTCTTTGAGTCATTGAAACCTCCAAACAGTGCTCTTTTAATTGCCACCATGCTTATGCATTTTCATATTTCTTCTGTACGAAACATTTAAATGCAGCCCTATCAATATAGGCCAAATCCCACGAGTGTAAAGGAACTTTATTTTACCACAGCTATATAGACTAACTGGTTTTACGCATTTCATATTTTTTTTAATTTAAACAGGCAAATTCTTATTTACAATGACGGCCTACACAGGCCAAACCCGGATGACGCTGGGCCAATTGCGTGACGCCCTATGGGACTCCCAATCACGGCCGGTTGTGATACAGCCTGGATTCGAACGAGGGTGTCTGTCGCCTCATTAGACCGCTGCGCCACTCAGGAGGTTTTACACATAAAGAAACATTCAACCTAATAAGCTGGAAGAGTATATATGGTTTTATAGATGAAACGTGATCCTGCATTTGGAGTAAGCTGAGCATAACTAATAATGATGTCACAGAGCTGTATAAATTGTGAATATATATATATAAATTGTGAATATATATATATATATATATATATATATATATATATATATATATATATATATATAAATAATCGGACCCCTTATGAACGTTTCATTGCATGCCTTGTTATAAAGGTTTTACTGCAAGGAATTTCTTCAAAATAAAAAGTGGAGCCATACATACCCATGTCAAGGGCTTTGTCCCCCCAGTCACCCGACAGCGTTTTTGGTTTGCTGGGTAACGTTGGCTCAAAGTCAGACTTTGGAAGTGTGGAAGGCACCTCTCCATTGTGCCTGTAGAGGAGGGGGATAACAACAATAACAGTAGCAAAACATTACTAGAGCTGTAAACAGTAGTGGCAGTAATACAATCCTGATGGCTGGAGTTATAGGTACATTATGTTAGGAATGCAACTGGATTTCAAAGGCCTTTGTGCTACATACACATTGAGACTTAAATACCAAAACAGGAAATATATTTTCAGCGTGAATGCAATCATTTCGAAGCCATAAACAAATGCCTGACAAACTAAATATACTGGTTATTAATATTGTTGTAGTTTGAAGCTGTTCCTCCTCAAATGCATCTATACTACCACAGCAGACCTACTATCCATCGACATTGTATACGTTAGACTAGTTTCTAGAGTATATGGTACCTGCCTGGCACCCTGGCCTCACTCAAACCCTGACTGCTCAGCTGGAGAGGGTCCAGAAGGAAGCGTGCAGCATAATTCTGGGAGAGTCGTACACCAGCTATGGGGAAGCCCATGAAACCTTAGGAATCATGTCCTGGGAGAACTGATGGAAGCAGATCTGCCTGACATTTGCTAAATCTTGGCAGAGCTCCCAGTTTGCAGACTGGCTCCCCCCAACCAGACAGCAGGTCACTGGACGTAACCCACAACATCCACAAACTGAACACTCCCATGACACAGACAAGCTGCTATCAGAACTCTCCCATCCCATACTTCCCTAAACTGATCAACGCATACACACACACACACACACACACACACCATACAGCCCAGATGCCTAAGAAATGCCTACATAACTCTTGTATTTTATAAAGCGGTCACCCCAAACCTTGCTATTGTTGCTTTGTATACATTGCATATTTTAAATGGTATCATATTAAACGTTTATGCTAGTTTAGGATTTTACTATTGTATTATTAGGATTGTAAATTGGTGTACAACTTGTC
This sequence comes from Salvelinus namaycush, assembly GCF_016432855.1. Taxonomy (NCBI): domain Eukaryota; kingdom Metazoa; phylum Chordata; class Actinopteri; order Salmoniformes; family Salmonidae; genus Salvelinus; species Salvelinus namaycush. Next base: position 16,586,044 of record NC_052335.1, on the reverse strand, counting down.
TATGACTGCGAATTTGCCAATAAAACCTACTACAGCACAATGTTGTCCTTCCTCAAGTGAATATCCAATATGAACAAAGGGAAAGCTGGAAGAACAGGGGGACGGGTAGAGGATGGGAGGCTTACTTGGCCCCTAGGGAGGGTGCGAGAGGCTTGTCTGGACGTTTTGGGGGGAGGACGCCTGGTTTACCCTTGCCTGGCGGGGGTACAGGTTTCTTGGGCGGGACCAGAGGGGCAGTAGGCTTTGACAGTTTTTGATCCGTCTTGTCACCTTCACACACACACACACACACACAGACAGAGAGAGAGAGAGAGAGAGACAGAAATTGAGTCAGAATGATCATTGTGATAAAATATTTCACATTGTATGCACTGTACACATTTCAAGATCATGGAGGTTGCACGAGGTCCTGGTTGTTTTAGGCACATTCATTCTTCATTCTCGGCTGCCAGGACATGTAAGCATCAACTATTCCCAGGGATATTCCACTGAAATATTAAAATAGACAACCCCTAATCTCATTAGGGAAATGCTTCATTCCTGACAGAGAAATAAACAAACAACGTTGTGACAAATTATTCATATGGATAGAGAGCGATAAGATATGCAAAGCAGGAACAAGTGTAAAACAGCAAGGTGTTTCTTTTAGCTAATCGAGGCCTAGAGAGAAGGGAAGTGTCACCCTGTCCCTGGAGTCATCCTTTGAAAGGGGTTAGTGCCAGGGCGAAGGAAAGCTTTTCAGCCACCCTGAGGACTGCCAGTGACATCACTTCTGTAGCGTACAGTGAATGTGTGTAAGTGCAGCACTTCACGTTAATACCAAAGCGCCTTCGTGCATGAAATGGGCAAATGTGCAAGAAGCCCAGAGGTAAGCCAAAAACAGACACATATAATCTAGGCTAAAGCACTGCTAATAAAGGCCTGTCACAATGGATTGCCTGGAAGAGAAAACATGCAGTAGCCGTCCGCTCACTGTCACATTGTCCCTCCATGTACCCTGATGACATAACGCTACATGTACATTTAAAAAAATATATTTTACCTTTAACTAGGCAAGTCAGTTAAGAACAAATTCTTATTTACAATGACGGCCTACCCCGGCCAAACCCGGATGACGCAGGGGCCAATAGTGCGCCACCCTATGAGACTTCCAATAACATCCGTTAACTCATCCAATATCAGACTAAAACCCTGGAGCTACGATTGCTTTTTATATCTAAGGGAACTTTAGGATGAAACTAAAAGAAAACTTACATTAAACTCATAAAAAGCTAAACACTTAGGCTAAATGTATATTTTTGTTAATTACCTGACACTTATCCAGAGTTACTAAGTAAAAAATAAAGTACAGGACATATAAATTAGAAGTTAATTGCTAAGTATATACTGAACAAAAATAAACACAACATGCTACAATTTCAAAGGTTTTACTGTGTTTCAGTCCAAATAAGGAAATAAAATCAATTTAAATAAATTCATTAGGCCCTAATCTATGGATTTCACATGACTGGGAATACAAAAACGCATCTGTTGGTCACAGATACTGTACATAAAAAATAAAAAAAAGTATGGGCTTGGATCAGAAAACCCGTCAGATTCTGGTGCGACCACCATTTGCCTCATGCAGCGCGACACATCTTCTTGACATCAGGCTGTTTATTGTGGTGTAGAATGTTGTCCTACTGCTCTTCAATGGCTGTGCGAAGTTGCTGGATATGGGCGGGAAACTGGAACACGCTGTCGTACACGTCGATCCAGAGCATCCAAAACATGCTCAATGGGTGGCATGTCTGGTGAGTGTGCAGGCGAGACATTTTCAGCTTCCAGGAATTGTGTACAGATCCTTGCGACATTGGGCCGTGCATTATAATGCTGAAACATGAGGTGATGGTGGCGGATTAATGGGCCTCAGGATTTCATCACGGTATCTCTGTGCTTCACCATGGGGCACTCTGTTCACAACGTTGACATCAGCAAACCATACATGTGTTCTGCGGTTGTGAGGCCGGTTGGAAGTACTGTAAAATTCATTCTCTAAAACACCGTTGGAGGCGGCTTATGGTAAAGAAATTAACATTTCATTATCTGTAACAGCGCTGGTGGACATTCCTGCAGTCAGCATGCCAATTGCACACTCCCTTAAAACATCCATGGAATTATGTTGTGTGACAGAACTGCACATTTTAGAGAGGCCTTTATATTGTCCCCAGCACAAGGTGCACGTGTGTAATGATCATGCTGTTTAAAATCAGCTTCTACATATGCCACAACTTGGCAAAGAAGAAATGCTCAATAAAACAGGGATGTAAACAAATGTGTGCACAAAAGTTTGAGTGTAATGCATTTGGAACATTTTTGGGCTATTTTATTTCAGCTCATGAAACATTGGACCAAAATGTTACACGTTGCGTTTATATTTTTGTTCAGTGTATATTAGGCTTCTGGTTTTCTTGACTCACATAATGTGCCGTTAGCACGGCGGTCCAACATGATTCAAGCCTGTCTCGAGGTTGAGATACATCTGCACACACAAGCTGATAGTTCTGGAACTAATTCATTGATAGCACCTTAACCCCATGAGCTATGAAATGTTGCTATTGATGGGTACTTACATACTGCATGACTGATTATAACATTAAGTATTCAAATACAATTACATTTTATGTAACTTGTATTTGTCACATGCTTCGTAAACAACAGGTGTAGATTAACAGTGAAGTGCTTACTTAGGACCCATCCCAACAATGCAAAGAGAAAGAAAATAGAGAAATAATAGAAAGAAATACACAATGAGTAATGATAACTTGGCTATATACACAGGGTACCAGTACCGAGTCGATGTGCAGGGGTATGAAGTAATTGGAGGTAGATATGTACAATATAGGTAGGGATAAAGTGACTTAGGCAACAGGATAGGTAATAAACAGTAACAGCAGCGTATGCAATGAGTAAAACAATAAGTGCAAAAAGGGTCAATGCATATAGTTAACCAATAGCTACCAGAACTAACTGTTTAGCGGTCTTATGGCGTGGGGGTAGAAGCTGTGCATGGTCCTGTTGGTTCCAGACTTGGTGCATAGGTTCCGCTTGCCGTGCGGTAGCAGAGAGTACATTCTATGACTTCGGTGACTGGAGTTTTTAAGGCCTTATTCTTACACCGCCTGGTATAGAGGTCCTTAATGGCAGGGAGCTCAGTCCCAGTGATGTACTGGGCGGAACACACCACCCTCTGTAGCGCCTTGAAGATGGATGCCAAGCAGTTGCCATACCAGGTGGTGATGCAGCCAGTCAAGATGCTCTCAATGGAGAAGCTGTAGAACGTTTTGAGGATCGGAGGGCCCATACCAAATCTTTTCGGCCTCCTGAGGGGCCACAACTGTGTTGTTGTGTAAGGACCATGATAATTCCTCTGCCCTATGTTTCCTGTAGTCCACGATCAGCTCCTTTTTCTTGCTGACGTTGAGTGGGAGGTCAGGTCTCTGACCTCCTCCCTATAGGCAGTCTCTGTCATCAGTGATCAGGCCTACTACCATTGTGTTGTCGGCAAAATTAATGATGGTGTTTGAGTCGTGCTTGGCCACGCAGTCATGGGTGAACAGGGAGTACAGGAGGGGACTAAGCACGAGGGGGCCCCGTGTTGAGGATCAGCGTGGCGGATGTGTTGTTGCCTACCCTCACCACCTGGGGGTTGCCAGTCAGAAAGTCCAGGATTTAGTTGCAAAGGGAGGTGTTTAATCCCAGGGTCCTTAGCTTAGTAATGAGCTTGGAGGGTACTATGGTGTTGAACGCTGAGTTCTAGTCAATAAACAGCATTCTCACATAGGTGTTCCTTTTGTCCAGGTGGGAAAGGGCAGTGTGGAGTGCAATAGAGATTGCATCATCTGTGGATCTGTTGGGGTGGTATGCAAATTGGAGTGGGTCCAGGGTGACTGGGATGATGGTGTTGATGGGAGACATGAACAGCCTTTCAAAGCAGTTCATGGTTACAGATGTGAATGCTACGGGGCGAGTCATTTAGACAGGTTATTTTGGCGTTCTTGGGCACAGTGATTATCGTGGTCAGCTTGAAACATAGGTATTACAGATTGGGTCAGCGAAGAGAAGACACTTCGAAGACACTTGCCAGCTGGTCAGCGCACTCTCTGAGTATGCAACCTGGTAATCCGTCTGGCCCTGTGGCCTTTTGAATGTTGGGAATGTTAGGCCTTGTGAATGTTAGGGCTGACTAATCCTTGGGCATTGTTCTTTGTGTTCCTGGACCATTTGCCATGCAGCCCCAGGTGACAGAGAGCACATAAATGAGGGCTAAGCCTACAGTAACATGTTGGTAGAAATGAGGTAAAACGGATTTCAGTTTCCTGCATTAAAATCACCGGCGACTATGAGCACCGCCTCCGGGTGAGCATTTCCTTGTTTGCTTATGGCCCTATATAGCTCGTTGAGTGTGGTATTAGTGCCAGCATAAGTTTGTGCTGGTAAATAGACAGCTACGAAAAATATAGATGAAAACTCTCTTGGTAATGTAGTGGAAGAATGAGAGAAGGTGATACTCACACCTGGTGACTGGCTGGGGCCGAGGCCCAGCGTGATGACTCAATCCCAATTCATGGCATTGTTTAATGACATACCATCTGTGGGCTACCACAGGGGTCAAACACCTTATCTGTGGCAATTTAGAGGAAGAGACATTCTCACTGAAGTCCTGGGGTCACTTACGCCAGGAAAGGTGGAGAAACTGATGAAAAAAAACTTTAATTGGCAAAATGAATGTTACTGTGTGAATTTAATTGCCATGTTTGGATTGTTTCAAGTGTTCAGAAATAGTTATGAATGTTGATATGCTTCATTGTACTGCAAGTGCTCTGGATTGAGCGATACAGAGAAATTGTGTTATTCTGTTCATCGGAAGGCGGATAGTTCAAAGAGGAGTGATACAGGGGTGTGTTCTTACTGTATCATACAGTGTTGAGGTGTGGTGATTAGATTAGAGAATGCGTGTGAAGTTAATGACTTTGTTTGAATGTTTTTGGTCATGCAAAGTGATGTTAATTAGACGATGGGAGATACTGGGATTTGGCGCTTTTGGAAGAATAAAAGCTGGGTTTAAACATTGTACATCAGGAGATCGGTTTACCAATGACGCTATGATCGTTTGTATGTCATACAGGTGAAATTGTTTTTTCTTCTTTTTATAGTGAAGATTTCTGGTATGTACTATTTTTTTTATTGTATTCGTATTGTGTAACTGTAAAACATCGCATTACTTTTAAATGGATACGAACTGTAGTCCTCACATTTGAATAATATTCCTTTAATTATTTGGTGAAATGTCTAATGGTAAATTTAATTCACAATTTACATAGCATATATACCTGGTCTCTACCTGTGCATCTCTGAGCTAAGGTTTACTCAATAATTAAATGCGAAGACATCGATTGCAAGATATTAGCTCCTTGTTGCTTAGCCTCTTAATAATTGCAAAACAGTTAACCTAGACACGTGCATCTTATAGTATTCCGAGTGGCGGCGCAAGGCTAGCAACCTTGGCTATACCCACTGGATACGATTATGGGCCTAAAGCAGTCACAGCATAATGGAGTAAGATTGATGTGTAGTTTATTATTACTATATACAAACTAAATGTTTGGATCATTTCCATCCACCTACATAAGTGACTCATCCAATTGATTGGGGATGTCCTATATCACACTACAGAAATAGTGTGGTCTACATCTTATCATGAGGTATTCTAACTCAGGTGAGCAGAACCTCGAGACATCCTTAACATACGATGGAAGTTTGCTTGTCCACAAAAATGATGGATGTAATATTGAATCGCGATGGATTCACAATTGATTGATTCACCATTGAATTACGTAAAAGTGTTGCAGAGACGGAGTATGGGCCTGAAAACACACACACAAAAGTCAGAAGACAGGCCTGTGATATGTCTTCAGCAGATAGATCCACCTCCTTATTTCTTATAATAAGTGACTAATTACAGAGACAACTTAATCACCGTGTTAACAGCACACTCACAACAAACACTTTGTCCAACCTTACGTCTGACAATTGTTAACAACCTCTCCAGCCTTCTTATGCAAATCAGTGTTCCCTTTCGCTTCCCCTCTCTCAAATCATAGATTAGGCCCAATCGAGTTGACTTATTTGATTAGTACCCTGGAAGAAGAGTGCGTTAATTGTAAACATGAACATCCCAGAGACATTGGTCAGGAAGCTGATTGCCTGTTCATAAAACATGCTGAAAAAGTAGCACATTGCTGTAGAGCAACAGCGTCAGTGACACAATTCACATTAAATGACCAGACAATGGGCTGCAGCTGACTGTTCTGAAACCAACAGGGATTATGGCTGAGCGATATGGCCTAAAAATCACAGAGGCTTTTCAAATTTATGGGCGATTCACAAAATATATCTAGATTTTTTTTTTTTTTTTTTTACGTTCTCTCTAAATAAGCTCAGTTGCACAATTAAAGGTAAAAAAAACAACAGAATTTGTTACAAATTTAACCAAAAATATGCACAATGCACATCCACTAAAATGACCAACTTCTGGAAGCAGGCAATTTAGAAAACAAGCCCACCTGGTAGTGAGTAACCAGCTAATCGTTATATTTAAAGTCTAGCCAACTTGGATCTATTTGCTTGCTAACAATGAATACACCCTCCTGTCAGTCTCCAACTGTTTGAACAACAGCCTGTTCACTAAGATATTGAAATCAACCGGACTACCTGGATAAGGTGCTTATTTCTCAGAATGAGAACGCGTTGCCAATTCCTTATATACACACACAAGTAAACGTGTCTTTATATGCTCATTGTACATTTATAAAAACAGATTAGAAAGATAGCCCATACAGTGCTTTCGGAAAGTATTCAGATCCCTTTACTTTTTCCACATTTTGTTACGTTACAGCCTTATTCTAAAAGGAATAAAATACAGATCCTCAGCAATCTACACAAAATACCCCATAATGGCAAAGCGAAAACAGGTTAGGAATTTTATGCAAATGTATTAAAAATAAAAAATTGAAATGCCTTATTTACATGTATTCTGATCCTTTGCTATGAGACTCAAAACGCAGCTCAGATGCATCCTGTTTCCATTGATCATCCTTGATGTTTCTCCAACTTTATTGGAGTCCACCCGTGGTAAATTCAATTGATTGGACAAAAGACACCTAAAGACTCTCAGACCATGAGAAACAAGATTCTCTGTTCTGATGAAACCAAGATTGAAGTCTTTGGCCTGAATGCCAAGCGTCACATCTGGAGGAAACCTGGCACCATCCCTACTGTGAAGCATGGCGGTGGCAGCATCATGCTGTGGGGATGTTTTTCAAAGGCAGGGACTGGGAGACTAGTCAGGATCGAGGCAAAGATGAACGGAGCAAAGTACAGAGAGATCCTTGATGAAAACCTGCTCCAGAGTTCTCAGGACCTCAGACTTGGGCGAAGGTTCACCTACCGACAGGGCAATGACCCTAAGTACACAGCCAAGACAATGCAGGAGTGGTTTCGGGACAAATCTCTGAATGTCCTTGAGTGGCCCAGCCAGAGCCCAGACTAGAACCCAATCGAACATCTCTGGAGACCTCAAATTAGCTCTGTAATGACACACTCTATCCAACCTGACAGAGGTTGACAGGATCTGCAGAGAATGGGAGAAACCCAAATACAGGTGTACCAAGCTTATAGCGTCATACCCAAGAAGACTCAATGCTGTAATTGCTGCCAAAGGTGCTTCAACAAAGTACTAAGTAAAGGGTCTGAATATTTCAGTTACATTAGCAAAAACACATTTTGCTTTATCATTATGGAGTATTGTGTGTAGATTGATGAGGATTATAAAAATTAAAAAAACATTTAGAATAAGGCTGTAACGTAACAAAATGTGTAAAAAGTCAAGGGGTCTGAATACTTTCCTACGGCACTGTAAGTCAGTGGATAAAATGCTGCTAGCAGTATGTGGTACCGCAATGCTGTGCACGACAGAAACTGAGGAATAATGTTCGACAATCTTGTTCAATGATACTCGTCTTAGTAGGGTCTGCTCTGTTTCACATTTTAGGAGTTGATACATAAAAAGGGTATCATCACAAAAGGTTAAGTTCTCCTCTATTACAGAAAAAATAATGTCTCAATGCGTTTTCGTGGTCCATATGACCGATTATGTTGGACCAAACCTCAAATGTAAATAGCAAGTTGAAGTTGCTTGTTGTCAGAGAGGAAGACGATCTTTCGTCTTTGTTGTGAGTGGCAGGGGGTTGGGCTTGATGTCTGAGTGGGAAGGTGCGCAGTGCACACAGCACAGAAGGAGCGAAGGAGACGAGACCAAAAAGACAAACAATAATAAAAATGGAAAGAAATTGAAACCGCGATTCTCACGATACAGGCATTTGGAACACCGCACTAAAACAAATTCAAATTAATTTAATATATCGAATCAATATATATATTGGCCCTACGCTCCCACACACTTCCAAAGAGATGCATAATGTCTCCTATCATAGAATTTCTATAGGATCAATTATTAAAACCATTCATATTATATGTGAAGTGGAGGCCAAAGTGCTCTCAAATTTCTGATTGCAATTCACTGTACATCTGATTGTCCAATAAGTGTGTAAACCACTTGTTAATAAAGAGAAGGCTGAAGAGGACACGAGTTGTTTTTATCCAAGACGACACGACGCCCAACATGTGAAATGAAAAGATCAGACTGTTTTCCTCTAATAGCCTGTGGTAGGATATGCTATGGTCAGGTAGGCATAGCAGGACCGGTGCAGGTGCTGCTCACTGACTAAGTGAGGGGACCAAAAGGATATTTGCATCATCATTTCCCTACAAGTGGATCAACTGTCAACACAAACACTACAAGGATGTGAATCCCTGTGTTTCTCTTGATCTGTATTTCTCTTGATCTGTCTGTCTTGAGTCTAGACCCTTGGGATCAGCTTTAGTGAGCATATACAGTTAGTTATTCATGAAGTTATTCATGTGATTTTAAGAGGGGCCCAAACACAAAGGCAAATGTCAAAATTAGAGCTTACATCTTCCAGGTGCAAATGCTCAAGCCAGAGCAAACTCTTCATTGGTGTGAGACTTGAGACTATTTTATACTATACGGAGACGAAAGGGTCGGCACGTAGCAGTGTCGCTTTTTCGTAACTACACACACACACACACACACAACCGGGCCAGGTTGTGTAGTAACACTAATATAAAATGTATGTGATATCTGAGAGAATGTGATCGGTGTGAGCCTATTGACCTCATCTGGAGAGCCACGTCCCTTGGAGCTGATTGGAGGGTGGGAAGTGTTGGCAGCACCCAGAGAGGAGAGGGGAAAGGTTTCTCACCCCTTAATGGGAAAGGGCAGGTAGGTGGAAGGATGGGGAAGAGGGCGAACCTTACCTCTGTCCTCAGGATGCGGATGCAGGGGCTTCTTGTCAGCCAACGGGACCTCGGGTTTGCGAGCTGAAAAGCGAAACATGTTCCTGTTGGTTAGTAACGTCCTCCTCTCTTTACAATCGCTCTACGAGTCCATGAGGGCAGCCACTTGTATACAGAGCAAACTGAACAGACATTCTGCAAGCAGGAGGAGGATGTGAGACACTCAAGTGTTTCCTGTGCAGACTAAAGCAAGAGAACAGAAATCTTTGCAGTGCTCTGCAAGCACCTGAAACGTCAGATGTTTCCTAGATATGAGGCGTTCTTGCAATAAGTATTAACACCCTTTGGAAACATGAACCTAAAAGAACAGAAAACTCAGATTTTTTCCAATCAACACAGGGATACATCAATGATGTCGCTCTCGCTGCTGGTGATTCTTTGATCCACCTCTACGCAGACGACACCATTCTGCATACCTCTGGCCCATCTTTGGACACTGTGTTAACTAACCTCCAGACGAGCTTCTATGCCATACAACTCTCCTTCCGTGGCCTCCAACTCCTCTTAAATGCAAGTAAAACTAAATGCATGCTCTTCAACCGTTGCTGCCCGCACCTGCCCGCCCGTCCAGCATCACTACTCTGGACGGTTCTGACTTAGGTATTTGTAGTTGTCCACATATTCAGGTGTCTGGTTACTCTCCTTCCAGAGTCACATTAAACATCTCCAATCCAAAATTAAATCTAGAATCGGCATCCTATTTCGCAACAAAGCATCCTTCACTCATGCTGCCAAACATACCCTCGTAAAACTGACCATCCTACCGATCCTCGACTTCGGCGATGTCATTTACAAAATAGCCTCCAACACTCTACTCAACAAATTGGATGCAGTCTATCACAGTGCCATCCGTTTTGTCACCAAAGCCCCATATACTACCCACCACTGCGACCTGTATGCTCTTATTGGCTGGCCCTCGCTTCATACTCGTCACCAAACCCACTGGCTCCAGGTCATCGACAAGTCTCTGCTTGGTAAAGCCCCGCCTTATCTCAGCTCACTGGTCACCATAGCAGCACCCACCTGTAGCACGCGCTCCACCAGGTATATCTCACTGGTCACCCCCAAAGCCAATTCTTCCTTTGGCCGCCTACCCTTCCAGTTCTCTGCTGCCAATGACTGGAACGAACTGCAAAAATCTCTGAAGCTGGAGACTCTTACCTCCCTCACTAGCTTTAAGCACCAGCTGTCAGAGCAGCTCACAGATGACTGCACCTGTACATAGCCCATCTGTAAATAGCCCAGCCAACTACCTCATCCCCCATACTGTATGTTTGTTTACTCCATGTGTAACTCTGTTGTTGTTGTATGTGTCGAACTGCTTTGCTTTATCCTGGCCAGGTCGCAGTTGCAAATGAGAACTTGTTCTCAACTAGCCTACCTGGTTAAATAATGGTGAAATAAAAAAAAGACAGATATCTAGGTGAAAGGTGCTTGATAGAATAGCCAAGTCAATCTACACACAATACCTCATAATGACAAAGCAAAAACAGGTTTTTAGAAATGTTTGCTAATTTATAAATTAGGCAGCGATTACAGCATTGAATCTTCTTGGGTATGACGCTACAAGCTTGGCACACCTGTATTTGTGAAGTTTCTCCCATTCTTCTCTGCAGATCCTGTCAAGCTCTGTCATGTTGGCTGGGCAGCTATTTTGAGGTCTCTCCTGAGATGTTCGATTGGGTTCAAGTCCAGGCTCTGGCTGGGCCACTCAAGGACATTCAGAGACTTGTCCCGAAACCACTCCTGCATTGTCTTGGCTGTGTGATTAGGGTCGTTGTCCTGTCGGTAGGTGAACCTTCGCCCCAGTCTGAGGTCCTGAGAACTCTGGAGCAGGTTTTCATCAAGGATCTCTGTACTTAGCTCTGTTCATCTTTCCCTCGATCCTGACTAGTCTCCCAGTCCCTGCAGTTGAAAAACATCCCCACAGCATGATGCTGCCACCACCATGCTTCACAGTAGGGATGGTGCCAGGTTTCCTCCAGATGTGACGCTTGGAATTCAGGCCAAAGAGATCAATCTTGGTTTCATCAGACCAGAGAATCTTGTTCTCATGGTCTGAAAGTCTTTAGGTGTCTTTTGGCAAACTCCAAGGGGGCTGTCATTTGCCTTTTACTGAGGATGGCTTCTGTCTGGCCACTCTACCATAAAGGCCTGACTGGAGGAGTGCTGCAGAGATGGTTGTCCTTCTGGAAGGTTCTCCCATCTCCACAGAGGAACTCTGTCAGAGTGACCAACAGGTTCTTGGTCACCTCCGTGACCAAGGCCTTTCGCCCCCGATTGCTCTAGGATGAGTCTTGGTGGTTCCAAACATCTTCCCTGTAAGAATGATGGAAGTCACTGTGTTCTTGGGGACCTTCAATGCTGCAGAAATGTTTTGGTACCCTTCCCCAGATCTGTGCCTTGACACAATCCTGTCTCTGAGCTCTACGGACAATTCCTTCGACCTCATGGCTGGGTTTTTGCTCTGACATGCACTGTCAACTGTGGGACCTAATATATACAGGTGTGTGCGCCTTTCCAAATCATGTCCAATGAATTGAATTTACCACAGGTGGACTCCAATCAAGTTGTGGAAACATCTCAAGGATGACCGATGGAAACAGGATGCACCCGAGCTCAATTTCAAGTCTAATAGCAAAGGAGCTGAACACTTATGTAAATAAGGCATTTGTTTTTTATTTTCAAAAAAATTGCAAATATTTCTAAAAACCTGTTTTTACTTTGTCATTATGGGGTAGTGTGTAGATTGCTGAGGATTTGATTTGATTTAATCCATTTTAGAATAAGGCTGTAACATAACAAAATGTGGAAAAAGTCAAGGGGTAGGAATACTTTAAAGGCACTGTATCATGTTAACCAACGACTGCAAATCATCAATTTTCTGTGACATGGTTTAAAAAAATTCAAAGTTCCTTACTCATGATGATTAATTTGTGTGTACCGCTTTAAGAGCTTCCCATGATCAGTAGAAGAAAAAAAATGAAGGTCCCATGAAATGTGTCTTTACTTTTGAACGGTTTGGGCTAGAGACAAGTGGTTTTCTGCATTGTAATAGCGCAACCACAGACACAAAGCAATGCTCCGTTTGTTTCTATGGCAGAGGCTGTGTTAGAGCTAAGCCTAAATCAGACTTGCCTGCGCCAATGGTTCTCAGAGACTAAATAAAATGATAAAATAACTTGGCTTGTGATGCGCGCCCCTTTAATTAAGGATGCACCCCTTTTCAATGTTCGTCTAAAATGACCCAAATCTAACTGCATGTAGCTCAGGATATGCATATTCATGATACTATTTGAAAGGAAACACTGAAGTTAGTGGAAATGTGAAATTAAGGCAAGAATATATAAAACATTAGATCTGGTAAAAGATAATACAAAGAAAAATACGTGTTTTTTTTGTACCATCATCTTTGAAATGCAAGAGAAAGGCCATAATGAATTATTCTAGCCCAGGCGCAGTTTAGACTCTGGCCACTAGATGGCAGCAGTGTATGTCCAACGTTTTAGACAGATCCAATGAACTATTGCGTATCTATTCAAAATGTTGTATCAAGACTGCCCAAATGTGCCTAATTGGTTTATTCATACATTTTCAAGTTCATAATTGTGCCCTCTCCTCAAACAATAGCATGGTATTATTTCACTGTAATAGCTACTGTAAATTGGACAGTACAGTTAGATTAACAAGAATTTAAGCTTTCTGCCCGTATCAGATATGTCTATGTCCTGGGATTTTGTTTTGTTTCTTACAAGCTCATGCTAATCACATTAGCCTACGTTAGCTCAATCATCACAAGGTCGGGACACCGATCCTGTAGAGGTTAAACGATACAAATTTGACATCAGCATGAGCGCACCGGACTTGAAACAACGATACAGATGTTAACATGCTCCCAAATCAAAATTCCATGTTAATTCCACAGGTCCTGTTTTTAAAAAAAAATTTAAGTGAGTGTTACATTTGTTAAAATCAAGATTAGGAAAAGTTTTGCGGCACACCTCATTGAAAACCACCGCTCTAGAGATGTAGATCTATGGCAAAGTTAAGACCTCCGGGTATAGTGGGTTTTATCGCTTTAACAGCCGGGATGTGGGACCTAGACTACAGTGGGCCATTAGACAGGAGTCAAAGGCTCCTAAATATCTACATGCATCACATCTCTGTTCACCTTGGCAGACAATCGAGGATACAGATCTGGACTGAATTTACAACATGGTACAAAAAAGTTGGGGAATTCATAGATGTTTATTTTCCCTGAATCCCAAACCCCTCAGGGTCGTAGTGCAACACAGTCCTCCCAGTTCAAGGCAGGAAGTGCATTAATTAATAATGTCACAATTTAGCCCCCCCCCGGAGCTTCACAGCTATCGCCGTCACCACTTCTGAGAAAATCGTTCCAATCTATAAATCATTTTGAGCAAGCGAGGAAGCGATTAGAACACTCCACCTCTCCATCGCATTCTTTCTGGCCATTACCCCCAAGACCGGTTGCCTTCTCAACCAAACCGATGGAGACGTGAACGACTAACTACAATCATGATCACCTCTGGAGCATTCATAACAAGAGATTATGATATTAGGTGACAGGGTGCACTGATAGACAAGCAGAGGTACATGTTTGTGTTCTTCTGCCCATATTGATTGATAATGTACTAACACTCGGCAAGATACGACACCAGTGGGGAAGTTTGAAAACGTAGTGAAGAGTCGCATGCAAAACCACAGGTTCCTGCTTCTTGGAAACTAACACTGAAAGACAAGTCATCCACCGCCTGCCTCTCTGTTAAATGAAAGCGATGTACTTTTACCAAGGGCGCAACTTTGTTTTAGAAGTGGGGGGGACATCATTATTATTTTTAATCCAGTCGGATAAACACTCCAAACTGCTTACCCGACCGCTCGGAGGTGTCTGCATGGTTCTAAAGCACACCCTTACCTCGTTGTGTATCACATTACAATAAAAAAAAACTGGGGGGGGGGCACAAATGCCATTTCAGAATGTGATACAGACAAGTCCCGTCCCCAGAGAAAGTTGCGCCCCTGAATTTTACAATCGTAGACATGATCATCTAAAAAGGAGGTTGACGACGGTCACACGTTCATTATAAGCAGGCCTTACCTATGCTTTTTGATGGTGGGGGTGGCTTCTTGGGTCTCTGAAAAACAAAAAGTAGGTCAATGTGACAGAGGACTTCTCATTCAGCTACTGTAGCCCTCATTAGTTTAAATATGAACAGACTCCCAGCAGATGCACCATGATGGCCAACAAGCAGAGCGCGAAAGAGCACTTCATTGCTCCACTGTTTTCAGTTTAACATTCAGCGAATATGTTCAAAATGACAGTACGTAGTGAGGTAACAAGTCAAGCCTTTTTCTAAAGAAAAGCAACCCAAAATACCTGGAGTTACACAAGCTGACAAGTCATAATGCACTGACAGGACAACAATAAGGACAGGCAAAAGGCTTATTTAAGCATAGAGAAAAAAAATGTATTAAGGTGTGGGAGTGTCTCTCTGCATCTAGCTACTTGAATAGGCGCTATGGCAACAAAGAAAGGTGCCCTGGGTTTAACAGTTTGTTCAAGGGGGACAATCTTTTCATGTTTTTCCCAGTGACCAACAACATTTGTTTACTTTGGCTCAGGTGCATCACATTTAACAAAGAAGAAAGTCAGGGTCGGTTCAATCATTGTTGGTCCTTGGTCTTCATCAGTTTCTTAAAATTCTTCCTTATTCATGTTATTCCTTTCTGCCTGGCTTCTGTAATTACATACGAACATGTTTCGTCTTTATTCTTACCCGACACATCTCCAATTTAAAACAGTATATCAATCAACACACAAGGCTTCATGTGCCACAGATGCAGATAATGCCGCAGCTGTTCCATGTAGTCAGCCTGAGCAACGCACTGTGCCGAATCACTGATCTACAAATCAACTAACACTTTGATCCTGAGTTAGAAAGAATCAGGCCCATCAGTGTGTGAGAGTATGGAGGGCTGAGGCGTGACGCCAGACATCTAATGCTGCTGAGGCAAGAGCATCAGTCAGAAGAGAAGCAAGTACTCCAAATGAAAACAAGCAATTATTTTCCGTTCTACAATGATCTTAAAGTCGAGATCTGCAAAAGTTGAAACACCACTGGTCTCCCCAGGCTCACACATTTATTGTTTTTGTTTTATTTTTGAAAAGGAGGCGATGTCCAGCAAAGAAGAATCAAATAATCGTAGCACATGCTCTGCTGTTCTATTTGCTCTGTCAAAAAAAAAACAGTGTTCATTGTTTGATGACAAATTCCATGGCAACTTTCCTTATTAAGGCTATATCTGAGAATGAATTGCAGCCAAACTGTGGTAGCTACCACCAGTATCTAATCTGAGAGCTATAATTGATGTTTTTTACATGCTGTGGTCACGAGGGTCCGCATCATGAAGAATCACAGGGAATGTGGGACTTTACATTCTCTATACATTAGAGTGAGAAACCGGGAAAATATTTAAATAAACAAACAATCTTCACTCTATCAACAGCATCAGTGGAACACCTATATGGGGTGTTAAAAGCTCAGTCGTTAGGAGGTTAAAAGCACAGTTGTTCCCCTGTAAATTAAACTTTAAATATTGATTCTATGAGTAATTTTTTTTGCTAGGTAGTTCATGTAGCTAGCACTAGACGTCTGTACATGCAAAAAATAAATACAAATAATAAATTGCTGCAATGATAATATTGCGGTAATTCCTAATTGATAATAAGATTGATACAGCCAGTCAGGAAGACAATTTCAAACTGAAATATTAGACTGCAACATTTCAGTTTGATATTCAGATTGCCAGCTTCGCAAAGATGCATATTTTACTAGTATGTATCCTGTAACAATCCAAAAACTGGGACTTCTTTATAACATGCTCAAAATAACAACCTAGAAATAGAGAAAGAGAGATCAAGAGAAAAAGAGAGAAGGGAAGAGAAAGAGAGAGACTGGCCTGACCGCCTCTCTTAATGGAGAATTGCTCATGTCTGCCCTCTACTGAGCATCTAGCTGAACTGAGAACATAAAGGGCAACAGTGAGATCCATTATGGCACAAGAACTTCCTAATGCTCTGGGCCAGAAGGCTGTTCACCACCACTGCTGCTTGACCCATTGACCCCCATATGGTGATGCAGAGCAGCATGGTCTCTCCACCGGGCCGTGACACAACAGCAGCCACTGTGTGGGCCGGGGAGGCAACAGAGCTAATAAACAGGGACATTGAAGTTCAAGTACCAGGAATATTTTAGTCTGCTCTTAAAAGAACTTCCCTGAAATTCAACCTTAACAAATTAAAATAATTTAGCTGGAGGATACTTTTTTTGAAGGCAAAGACTCACAAAAGTGATATTTTGCACTTCTCTTTAAACAGAACAGCTGTGAAAGGGCTTAGCTAGAGACAAGATCAAAACTGACTAGAACGCGTATAAATATCTAGAGAAAGCATCATTTCCAGTCTAAAGTGTGCGATGACTGTCAGGAGACTCCTGACAGAGACCCCAATCTGACCAGTCAACAGAACATTCCCAGGCTACCACTCTCATTAGACTTGCTCTCCATATCAAGGGAAAAGTCCCACATTAATTCCGTGAGCATACACCAACACCATGTACTCTAACACAAGCATGTAGAAAGCCCAGCCTACCTCTTCTGCTTCCTGCTTGGGAGAGAGTTTGACTGATCCTCTTGATGTGGGAGCCGGCTGCAACATAAAAGGAAATAGTTTACGTTTTTATAAATGAAACATGTATGATCATTACACAAATGACTGACTTTACACAAAGGCTATCTAAGGACAAGACCACTAGGGAACACATACTGCATGTGATCTGGTGTTCACTATTTCTTTCATCATACCTCTTTGTCTGCGTCTGACATCACAGCCACAAAGTTGTCAGGAAAAACCCCCTCTTTACCGCCGATCTCCCCTCTCCACCACCCCGGCTCCCCTGTGTCCTGAAACATAACTTAACTGGTCAAGCATTTTTTAAACATTACCATGAAAAGGCTAGGATAGAATAACATAGTAAAGACTCCTAAGGGAGTCCCAAGTGGCGCAGCGGTCTAAGGCACTGCATCTCAGTGCTAGAGGAGTCACTACAGACCCTGGTTCGATCCCGGGCTGTATCACAACTGGCCATAATCGGGAGTCCCATAGGGCGGCGCACAATTGGCTCAGTGTCGTCCGGGTTAGGGGGTTTGGCTGGGGTAGGCCATAATTGTAAATAAGATTTTTTTCTTAACTGACTTGCCTAATTAAATAAAAAGGGACAGGAGTCTGAGAGTTTCCAAATGTTTGCCTCGGGCCATTTGGTAATCAAAACAAATTCTCTGAATAAACAATTATGTTTTTGATTCAATATCAGCTTCAAAGCTGATAAAAGGCATCTGTGGAGATTCCTACAACCTCACTTCATGTTAGACATCACATGTAAGTCTGCTTAATGGACACTAGATGGCACTTAAACATGATTAATAAACAGCGAAACGTGATCTGTCATAATGTGTCTGCCTTAAATAACAAAACATGACTCAAGAGCCACCTCTTAATGGTAACTCAACCTCTCCATATGGCCTAGCACTGTCTTGGCCATGTTCCCAGTCATGGCACTCATGCTCTTCTTCAGGGTGTAAAATTCAACAGGGACCCAAGTCTCTGGCCAATGTCAAGGGAAGCTAACTGCAATAGATCACTTACTTGCTACGACGCAGCTTCCTACCATCACGCTGCTTCCAAAACACAGCAGGGTGCTCGATGGTGATCAGGGTCATGTTTAGAGGTCATTTTGAAATGGAAGAGGTACTACCTGAACTGGTCCCATAAGATGATCACTAGTTTTCAGTTACAAAATGTTGCTGTGCCTACAGCAAACTACCCAGGTCTACCAAAATCCTAAAAAGAATCATTAGGACTAAATACTCAAATCTGTCCCTAGGGTCCTGGATCAGTTCTTGCTCACAGCATTCACCTACAGTTGAAGTCGGAAGTTTACATAAACTTAGCTTGGAGTCATTAAAACTTGTTTTTCAACCACTCCACAAATGTATTGTTAACAAACTATAGTTTTCGGAAGTCGGTTAGGACATCTACTTTGTGCTAATTCTTCCAACAATTGTTTACAGACAGATTATTTAACTTATAATTCACTGTATCACAATTCCAGTGGGTCATACGTTTACATATACTAAGTTGACTGTGCCTTTAAACAGCTTGGAAAATTCCAGAAAATTATGTCATGGCTTTAGAAGCTTCTGATAGGCTAATTGACTAATAGGCTAATCATTTGAGTCAATTGGAGGTGTACCTGTGGATGTATTTCAAGGCCTACCTTCAAACTCAGTGCCTCTTTGCTTGACATCATGGGAAAATCAAAAAGAAATTAGCCAAGACCTCAGGCAAAAAATTGTAGATCTCCACAAGTCTGGTTCATCCTTGGGAGAAATTTCCAAATGCCTGAAGGTACCACGTTCATCTGTACAAACAACAGCTGGCAAGTATAAACACCATGGGACCACGCAGCAGTCATACCGCTTAGGAACGAGACGCGTTCTGTCTTCTAGAGATGAACGTATTTTGTTGCGAAAAGTGCAAATCAATCCCAGAACAACAGCAAAAGGACCTTGTGAAGATGCTGGAGGAAACAGGTACAAAAGTGCCTATATCCACAGTAAAATGAGTCCTATATCGACATAACCTGAAAGGCCACTCAGCAAGGAAGAAGCCACTGCTCCAAAACCACCATAAAAAAGGCAGACTACGGTTTGCAACTGCACATGGGGACAAAGATCGTACTTTTTGGAGAACTGTCCTCTGGTCTGATGAAACAAAAATAGAACAGTTTGGCCATAATCACCATCATTATGTTTGGAGGAAAAAGGGGGAGGCTTGCAAGCCGAAGAACACCATCCCAACCATGAAGCACGGGGGTGGCAGCATCATGTTGTGGGGGTGCTTTGCTGCAGGAGGGACTGGTGCACTTCACAAAATAGATGGCATCATGAAGGAGGAAAAATGTGGATATATTGAAGCAACATCTCAAGACATCAGTCAGGAAGTTAAAGCTTGGTCGCAAATGGGTCTTCCAAATGGACAATGACCCCAAGCATACTTCCAAAGTTGTGGCAAAATGGCTTAAGGACAACAAAGTCAAGGTATTGGAGGGGCCATCACAAAGCCCTGAGCTCAATCCTATAGAAAATGTGTGGGCAGAACTGAAAAGGCGTGTGCGAGCAAGGAGGCGTACAAACCTGACTCAGTCACACCAGCTGTCAGGAGGAATGGGCCAAAATTCACCCAACTTATTGTGGGAAGCTTGTGGAAGTTTACCCGCAACGTTTGACCCAAGTTAAACAATTTAAAGGCAATGCTACCAAATGCTAATTGAGTATATGTAAACTTCTGACCCACTGGGAATGTGATGAAAGAAATAAAAGCTGAAATAAATCATTCTCTCTACTATTATTCTGACAATTCATATTCTTAAAATAAAGTGCTGATCCTAACTGACCTAAGACAGGGAATTTATACTAGGATTAAATGTCAGGAATTGCGAAAAACTGAGTTTAAATGTATTTGGCAAAGGTGTATGTAAACTTCCGACTTCAACTGTACTTCACTAGGGAAGAATAGACAAGCAGGGCTGGAGAATGTCCTCATCCACCTTACTGCACGATCAGTACCACTATACCTGGGCCTGGTCCGGGAAGTGAAATGAACACACTGAGGAGCACGGACTGGGATGGACCATGTTGACCAGGATCAAATAGATAACTCCCTGTGTTTACATGTGTTATAGCTATACGCAAACAGGCACATTTTCCAGGTGTACAGTGTAAACATGTGGCTGGGAACAAACCTATACATCCTCTAGTAAACTCTCTCCCTTACAAGTGGGACAGTTATGTAGACTGTTTTAAAACCTGTTTGGAGAAGTAGTAACTTTTCAACGGAGTATTGGCTGGGCCACAGGCTAGCAGCTGGTGCTGGTTAGGGTGGCTTTAATTACCTTACTCAAAATCTGTATGACGTCACCCTCTTTCAGTGTCAGCTCGTCTTCGTTTGTGGCTTCAAACGCAAAGGTGGCCTTGCAGTATTCTTTTACTGAGGGGAAAGAGGAACAATACTGTTCTTGAGAAATGCAGTCATTCACCAACAAAACCGACAGAATAAACAAACACATCCAATAAGAGTCAAGTGCTCCCGAGTGGCGCAGCGGTCTAAGGCACTACATCTCAGTGCAAGAGGCGTCACTGTAGTCCCTGGTTCGAATCCAGGCAGCATCACATTCAACCGTGATTGGGAGTCCCATTGGGCGGCGCACAATTGGCCCAGCGTCGTCCGAGGTAGGCCATCATTGTAAATAAGAATTTGTTCTTAACCGGCTTGCCTAGTTAAATAAAGGTTAAATAAATCTAATTAAAAGTGATGGATGTTTTAAGTTTATTCCTAGTGATACCTTTACGATTGGCTAACCCTAAATCTACCATTGGCTTTAAAAGTTGAACACTTAGGAAGCACAACATCCCACACCACATAACAATATATCCCACTTGAACCTCAATGTAAGAACAAAATGTTACAATCACAATAAAACACCATAAATGTTGTACTATGATTATCAAGTGTTGGACAATGGTCCTTACGTGCATGACAAAACACACCTATTGTACTCTCTGAGAACATAACACGAGATGACATTTTGTATTTAACAATCACTTCTAATCATACAGACTGGGACCTTCACCCTCCCCCTTACCTTTTGCTTTGCTGTCCCCCTCTGCTTTCTGTGAGTCTGTCACGTTGGAATGGGCGGACTTTGCGGCAGATGGTAATAATGGGATTGGCTAAAATGAAGCAAACCACAGATGGATTTACTGACATGATTGGATGCACAGTACAATGCTCAGATGGTCCCCACCAATGAGAGACTAGGCATGCCTGACTGGAATGAACACTGAGCACAGGGTCATCAGCGGACTCACCGATTGGTCAACAGACAGTGTGTTAGGTCAGCGTGCAGGTCAGTGTTTGTGAAGAGTATGCCAGTCTGCTACAGAGTATGTCATATGGGTTATATGAGTTAAGCTAAAACATAGACCAATATCAGAAAGCCTTTGTTAGTTACTGAGTGAGCAGACAGATAAGTGGTAGAGTCAGGCAGGCCTACGTTTATTCTGTGTTTTGTCTCAGCTAAGGTGAATGTCCTCTAGATTATAAGTAACAAGCTGTTGAGTCACAAGGATAGAGAGAGCGCGAGCGAAAAAGTGAGCGAGCGTGAGCGAAAAAGAGAGCCCGAGCGAAAAATAAATAATGCCCTCAGATACGACGCCAGGAAACTAGGTCAGAGCGAGCGAGCGAAAGATCGAAAGAGCGAGCGAGCAAAAGATCAGAGAGCGAGCGAGCGAAAGATCAGAGAGCGAGCGAAAGATCAGAGAGCGAGCGAAAGATCAGAGAGCGAGCGAGCGAAAGAGCAGAGAGCAAGCGAAAGAGCAGAGAGCGAGCGAAAGATCGAAAGAGCGAGCGAAAGATCGAAAGAGCGAGCGAAAGATCGAAAGAGCGAGCGAAAGATCGAAAGAGCAGAGAGCGAGCGAGCGAAAGATCGAAAGATCAGAGAGCGAGCGAGCGAAAGATCGAAAGATCAGAGAGCGAGCGAAAGATCAGAGAGCGGGCGAGCGAAAGATCAGAGAGCGAGCGAAAGATCAGAGAGCGAGCGAGCAAAAGATCAGAGAGCGAGCGAGCAAAAGATCAGAGAGCGAGCGAGCGAAAGATCAGAGAGCGAGCGAGCGAAAGATCAGAGAGCGAGCGAGCGAAAGATCAGAGAGCGAGCGAGCGAAAGATCAGAGAGCGAGCGAGCGAAAGATCAGAGAGAGAGCGAGCGAGCGAAGGAGCAGAGAGACAGCGAGCGAGCGAAAGAGCAGAGAGCGAGCGAGCGAAAGAGCAGAGAGCGAGCGAGCGAAAGAGCAGAGAGCGAGCGAGCGAAAGAGCAGAGAGCGAGCGAGCAAAAGAGCAGAGAGCGAGCGAGCAAAAGAGCAGAGAGCGAGCGAGCAAAAGAGCAGAGAGCGAGCGAGCGAGCGAAAGAGCAGAGAGCGAGCGAGCGAGCAGAGAGCGAGCGAGCGAGCGAAAGAGCAGAGAGCGAGCGAGCGAGCAGAGGGGGAGAGCGAGCGAGCAGAGGGGGAGAGCGAGCGAGCAGAGGGGGAGAGCGAGCGAGCAGAGGGGGAGAGCGAGAGAGCAGAGGGGGAGAGCGAGAGAGCAGAGGGGGAGAGCGAGAGAGCAGAGGGGGAGAGCGAGAGAGCAGAGGGGGAGAGCGAGAGAGCAGAGGGGGAGAGCGAGAGAGCAGAGGGGGAGAGCGAGAGAGCAGAGGGGGAGAGCGAGAGAGCAGAGGGGGAGAGCGAGAGAGCAGAGGGGGGAGAGCGAGAGAGCAGAGGGGGGAGAGCGAGAGAGCAGAGGGGGGAGAGCAAGAGAGCAGAGGGGGAGAGCGAGAGAGCAGAGGGGGAGAGCGAGAGAGCAGAGGGGGAGAGCGAGAGTGGAAAGTGCCAGAGATGCTGCTACTGATGGATTGACTGTGTGAACGACAGCGTAATGGAATATGCCATGTTGTAAGCTGTGGGACAAAGACTGAACCAACGCTGCCATGAAAGAGAGAACAGGGAGAAGGAGGGGGGGGATGAGAGAATAGTTTCAGAGGGGGTTAAATGGAAGCTAGAAATTGTCAACTAAACCTACAGTGTGCTATTAGCGGGACTATTAAGTTATCACTATCCATGCAAATTAATGTGCTGCTGTAGTTTGTCTCCCTCAGATACGCTGAAATATCGCCCTCAGGTACGCTGAAATATCGCCCTCAGGTACGCTGAAATATCGCCCTCAGGTACGCTGAAATATCGCCCTCAGATACGATGCCAGGAAACTAGGTCAGTCAGAGGGAGCAGGGAAACTGCCTGCCTGCCATCCAACCAATTAGCAACCAAAATAAAGGCTATCAGCTGGGGAGGAGGAAGGGTTGACAAAGACACCCAACCCACGCTGCATCACTTCTCCCAGGACTTAAACAGTCACCACAACACTAAACAATGCTGACTGGTGGTCCCCATACAGGAGCATGTGTAATGGTGGCTGAACTAACGCTGGGACGATAAACCAGAAATGATCGACACCGACCACTTATCATGGACATTTTGCTAATATAGTTCGTTACAAGAAATAACTTATAGGGCCCTACTAGAGAAATGTGAAGTTTGAAATGAAATAAGTTTGCTAAGATGGGTGATAGTTAATGGGATAATTGATAACTACAACATTCAAAGTCGTAGTAGTTTTAAGGGTAATATATAAAAAAATAACTTGTGCACATTGCTATATCGTTCAAATTATCGTAACTGTGATAATGCAGTCAGTTTATCTTGAAATGTATTTTTGTTCATGTCACCCAGCTTTAGGCTGAACTCAGAATGTTAGTTAATGTAAAACAAGCTCATAAACCAATAATATCCAATGTAAAACTACAGTATTACTTTCACCAGCATTGGTTTCAATGCATTCCAGTTGAAATACCTTTCTGACTTCAGTCATATGACCCTCAGTATGTCAACACGCCAACCATAAACATTCTTCCTATTGTTATACTGTTATGTAACAGACAGTTGGGAACCTTTGGACACTTAAAAAAACATTTCCGTCTTCCTCTCAATTGTGAATTGGTTCTCAGAGGACTTCAGTCTATTTGAAGGGGAAGCACGTGTTTGAGCCTTATCGGAACCTGTTGAGGTGCATGACACCTTGTGAGTGACATCTCAGACAGACATCTCTGAGTACCGGCTCAGCTCACTTACTTTGTCTTTCTTCTCCTCTCCCTCTGTGCTGGGCAGGCGGGCCTTTAGCTTGACCGAGCCTTCCCTGAAGATGTCCCCAAAGCCCACCCCCCGGATCTTCTTGGGCTGGGTGATCACTCCATTGCCTGGAGAGGGGTGGGTGGGCGAGGGGGGGAGCAGAGCTTCTTTACCGCTGGCATCTGTGGGAAGGACACAATGCATGAGGCGAAGAGAACAAAGCAAAACGTGCAGAAACACGTGCATTTGTATATGTACACACTTGTGCATGAGAAAAATACACAAGCTAGGCACCCCCCACACACACACAGAAACTAGTGGTGCGCGAGTCAGCTGTTTGTTCACCCACACCTGCTAATAACCCATCTGAAACCGCCTGACTATCTGTGATAAAGTGATAATCTGAGGCCCTCAGTCAACCATAACCCACAAATATAGAAAGGGGGGTGCAGGATTTTTTTGGGGGGCCTGATTTAGATACGTTTCTTATAATCTCCGCCATTCTGGTAGGGTGTGTTAGTCAACTTGTCTATAACTAGATACAAGTAGCTTCTCTTTTGTCATCATATGTTGCCCTAGAAGACTAAATAAAGCCCTGCTCAACAGAATAATGTCATAGATGGATAGAATGAATGCTTTAATCCAGTTAACGTCGGTAACTCTCACCTTTCATGGAGCAAAGAAGCTTAGGTACTGGGGAGAAAATACAATAAACCCCCCCCAAAAAAAATAAAAAATAAAATGAAGCAAAATAAATAAATAAATAAATATATATATAATACAAAATAAAAATAATTCGGGAAAGATTTTCTGTGCAAAATGTCAAAATGACATCAGCTTGATGGGTTGTAAGAAAAAAGAAAGCTGTGAAAAGGACACAACGTGTTTCTGATAAGATTTCAGTTTGGCTTTGACGCATATTTTATGTGGTCGAAATACTATCCGCTTTTATGATGAAGGCGGCACCTCTACAGATGGTATCTAACTGAGCATTGCATTCTCTCAAGATGCAGAAATAAATAAATAATATTTCTCCACACCTGTGTATCATTTTACTGCCAGAAATGCTTAATTCTGTAGGAGTTAATATTAGGGCTATGAGAGATTAGACCCATAGTCAGTGTCCAGATTTCAGTTTCCATTTAACCTATCGAAACTGTAGGCTACAGTTCCCTTCACATGCAATAAGCCTATTTGAAGTCCTGTCTTGTGACTGTCGAATTTGTATTGCGCCTCACAATCACCACATAACATAGCTGTCACTGATATCCTCTTTTACCACGTCACCAAATATTTTCCAAACATTTACCTGTGGTAAATTCAATTGATTGGACATGATTTGGAAAGGCACACACACCTGTCTATATAAAGGTCCCACAGTTGACCGTGCATGTCATGAGGTCGAAGGAATTGTCCGTAGAGCTCCGAGACAGGATTGTGTCAAGGCACAGATCTGGGGAAGGGTACCAACAGATTTCTGTGGCATTGAATGTCCCCAAGAACACAGTGACCTCCATCATTCTTAAATGGAAGAAGTTTGGACCACCAAGACTCTTTCTAGAGCTGGCTGCCCGACCAAACTGAACAATCAGGGGAGAAGGGCCTTTGTCAGGGATGTGACCAAGATCCCGATAGTCACTGACAGAGCTACAGAGTTCCTCTTTGGAGATGGGAAAATCTTCCAAAAGGACAACCATCTCTGCAGCACTCCACCAATCAGGCTTTTAAAATGGTAGAGTGGCCAGACAGAACCCACTCCTCAGTAAAAGGCAAATGTCAGCCCGCTTTGAGTTGGCCAAAAGACACCTAAAGGACTCTAAGACCATGAAAAACAAGATTCTCTGGTCTGATGAAACAAAGATTGAGAATGACAAGCGTCACGTCTGGAGGAAACCTGGCACCATCCCTACGGTGGCAGCATCAAGCTGTGGGGTTGTTTTTCCAGTGGCAGGGACTGAGAGACAGATCGATTGAAAGAAGAACAGAGCAAAGTACAGAGACACCCTTGATGAAAACCTGCTCCAGAGCGCTCAAGATCTCGGAATGTGAACCTTTGCCCCAGTCTAACAGGACAACAAAACCTAAGCACACAGCCAAGACAACGCAGGAGTGGCTTCGGGACAAGTCTCTGAATGTCCTTGAGTGGTCCTGCGGGAGCCCGGACTCGAACATCTCTGGAGAGACCTGAAAATAGCTGTGCAGCCTGACAGAGCTTGAAAGGATCTGCAGAGAAGAATGGGAGAAACGCCCCAAAAACAGGTGTGCCAAGCTTGTGGCGTCACACCCAAGACTGGAGGCTGTAATCGCTGCCAAAGGTGCTTCAACAACTGAGTAAAGGTACTGAATACTTATGGAAATGTGATATTTCAGTATTTTTATAAATTTGCAAAAATGTCTAAAAACCGGTGTTTGCTTTGTCAATATGGGGTATTGTGTGTAGATTGATGAGGGGGGGAATCGATTTAATCAATTTTTTAAATAAGGCTGTAACGTAACAAAATTTGGTTAAAAGTCAAGGGGTCGGAATACTTTCCGAATGCACTCATCTCAACAGGTAGGCTATCGACGTCTCTCATGTAGACACAATAATTAAAACATAAAAGCCTGGAGATTCAGCCAAGAAGCTACATTCTTTAGCAGCACTAACTTGTTATGACACGCTCTGCTTAAACATGAGTCACGCCTTCATTACTGAAGCTCTGCCAGCTCCAAAATTACCTGCTTCATCTGTTAAGTCATTTGTCTGTCCGTCTGCGTTCGTCTCCATCTCTTTGACAAAGTTGGAGGGAAACAGTCCTGATTTGCCGTTCATGGTTCCACTCCACCAGCCTTCCTCTACCTGGAACAACCAACCAGGAGCCAATGAATACCTGATGTAAACATCTAATCACCTTAGAATAAATGCCTCATAATCACCTTATCTGTAAATGATAATATAACCTTATGATAATAGAATAGACCTTATCATAAATCACACCAGCCTAAGATACTATTAGCTGTCACAATTTGCATCCAATGTAATGGTAATATGTAAACAGAATTAAAATGACCAGAAAGTTAGTTACAGAGATCATGGCAATTCTCTTTTATTCTCCCATGCAAAACTTATCCTCTAAAAAGAAAAGGAAAGACTACAACTCTCAACAGAACAATGGGTCTAACAAGGAGACATTAAATTAAGCTCAGGTAAGGAAACCCAACGCAGGAAAGTCATGACGAGCAGCGGAAATAGCTCAATGCAGGGCAGTGTAACGAAACACTAGCCTCACCTCCTCATTGATGTCGATGATATCCCCCATCTTCAGCTCCAGCTCATCCTCGTTCTGGGGCACGTACTCAAACAGCGCCCTGCACTGCCGCTTCTTAGGTTCTGCAACCACAAAAGACAGGAGCCTGAGAAGACTGGGAACACCAGCTACATCAGTCTGCTCGCTGCTCAATGGGCCACCTCAAGGCTTCAACTTCCTGGACACACGTGTGTATGTGTACCCTGGTGTCCTGAGGAGGGCAGTAGTGATGGGGGAAAACATCTATACAGTTACATATCGGGATATTATTTTTGATGCTATCTTATCGTTTTGACAATAATCGCAATATTATTTTTGAGCTAGTAGGCTGTACCTGCACAAAAACTTTCCTTCATAGCTTGTTCTCCATCTTTTTAAATGGGGAGCAAATTAGTTTTCAGCACTTTTATTTCCATGACTGATCAAAACGTGTTATTTTCTCATGGTTCTCTTGTCCCTCTGCAGCAGACATATGGTGAGCAATAGGTTTGGACCATGGAATTGCAATAAAATCACAGTATTGAATTGCAATACATATAGAATTGGCACTTAAGTATCGTGATATCGTATCGCGAGGTCCCTGGCAATTCCCAGCCCTAGAGGGTGTCTGAATCTAAGAAGTGGATGACAATACTCCCCTCCTGCAAGAAGCACTACACCACTTTCAGCAAGGTGTTCCTGTGGCAGTTCAAAGCTGCACAGAGGGGATGTGTCCCAATAATATCTCCTTTCTCCTGAAGTGTACTCTCATTCACCACTTCCCACAAATCAGTGAATGGAAGTGAACAAGTGCACATTTTGGGAGGAAGGAGAGATAAATTGGGACTTGGCCAGAGTAAACTAGACTGCAAGAAGTCACCTCACAGAGGGGACCTAATGGCTGCTCACTAGAACTGCACTAACACTACACCATGTGTATAGGGCCTGAAACTAACTTTTTGGTCCTCCACCATTCACCCTCCCCTCAGACATTTTACCAGCATTTGACTAGTGGTCGAGTACTAATTTCAGGCTCCGGAATGTTTTTGTTCATTCCAATATACTGATCTCTGAAAACTTTTAACAACAGGTGGCAAGAGCTCCACTACAGTCAGTGCGCATCATTGTCGCACCAAGTGCTGCTGTTAATACCATCACACACATGCCTCTGCAGAGACAGACGATTATCAGAAGTTCGTCATCTCCACTTTAATGCTGCATTTCAATAGGGACTACTTGACATTTACGTAACACTGCTGTTGACACTAATTAAATCAAGTTATATTGACAAATGTCACAAGAGAATGGTTGTGTAGGCTATACAAAGACTCAAGGTGGAAGAAAAGCCTCCATGACTAGCAAATACAGTAGCAGGTGATATATAGGCTATATCCAGTATCCACCTAGAATCTATGACACACTTCAGAGAAGAGAAAACGGATTTATTTCCTCCCACAGTGAGATGGAAAACATGAAATGAAAGCAGTTTATTCTGAGCGTTATATTCAAGTAGCGATACTCAAGAGAGGAACATAACCTCTGTTGGTTTACAATCTAAAAAAAAAAAGAAGCATTCTCTAGTCTTCTTGACACCTTCTCTTGCTTGTTGTGGGTAGTAAAGGAAAATTAATAACTAAGATACCTTAAAGTCCTGCTTCATGGGCCCAATGAGAGAATCTTCATTGAAAGTGCTTTTTAGTCCAGGAATAAGCTTAGGAACCAATTCAGAGACAAAACAGTACATGCATGTCTAAATATGAACATAATAAACTATTGAAATGAATATATCCACTTGTCTTAATGCCATCATTACTGGGAAATATAGTTAGAGCCACAACTCAAGAGTCATTCAGTATTGGCATTACATATTTTAATGTGTGGGTTCCATCTGTGTGCAGTAGGCTTTAGCCTATGGTAGATTAAAGGGATACTTTGGGATTTTGGCAATTAAGCCCTTTATCTACTTCCCCAGAGTCAGATGAACTCTTAGATACCATTTTTATGTCTGCCTGCTAGCTGTTCCCATAGAATTCCAATTAATGCGCTAACGCTATTTAGCAATTGCGGCAACGCTAGTTATCAGCTTCCGCGAGTTAATCTGACTCTGGGGAAGAAGATAGTGATTCTTTGACAAAATCCAGAAATATCCCTTGAAGTCCACAGAAATGAATGGGGGAAGACACTAGGCATTCCTCCAAGTTTTTCAGGTAGTGCTTGAGTAGAGACATCTACATGTGTTCCTAAACAATAAAAGCACAGCCAACTGTTAACACACACACCTGACTTACTCTTCTTGAGACCGCGTGGCTGTGAGTGTGGCTGGAAGCCCCCAGCTGGGATGCCGTAGGTGCTCATCCGCTGGACCAGGTTGGCCACGTTCCCTGCACTCTTCTCTCTCCGCTGGGGCTGCGCCTCCTCCTTGGCCTCCTCTTTTGTCACATTCAGCTCCTTCTTCATCTCCTGCCACCAGAGACACCACACACAGCAGAGAGGACAATGATTAATTTAGGCTAATTATAAAGAGGATCACTTACATGTAGCCTACACTGATCTTGCTGATAGTGGCTGTTTTGAAGAAAGCAATGATTGTGATCTGTGTTTTTCTTAAACTAATTTAGTAAAATGCACTTATTGTAGTTTAATTGACTAAAATGTGAATGTAGTATCAATCACATAATGAAATTCCCCAATCATGATGATGTCTGCTGATTTGCTGTGTGCTGTGAGCTAGCTAGCCAACTCCTCCTGGGGCTGCATTTAGATAAGGTTCGCGAGGCTGCAGTTTCAGCGTAGACTTAACTTAGCTGGCTCAATGAGATTGTGAGGCTGTGGGCACGAGAGGTAGGCCTACTGTATTGAGTTCAGTTCGGGAGATTCTATTTGACTCGGTGTGTATTCTCAAGATATTCTCTTGAGATGTTCAATACGTCCATAGTTTCATATGGGAATAGAAACTGCAGGGCACTATTTGAATTAGTGATACACCGATATGACATTTTTGGCCAATACCGATATCCGATATTTTCTTTGCAAAAAAATAAAATACGATACTGATAACCAATATTTAAAATTTTAGCGGCCTTTTAAGCATTCTAGTACAGTTAAATAGTTAACACACACACACACGGACGCAGCGGTCTAAGGCACTGCATTTCAGTGCAAGAGGTGTCACTACAGTCCTTGGTTCGAATCCAGGCTGTATCACATCCGGCCGTAATTGGGAGTCCCATAGTGCGGTGCACAATTGGCCCAGCGTCACCCGGGCCGTCATTGTAAATAAGAATTTGTTCTTAACTGACTTGGCTAGTTAAATAAAGGTTATTTTGTTGACATTTACGCATGTCCCCATTACTAGTAAAACATAATCAAAACCAATTTCTTTCACTTACTTGCTGTGCTGTTTCGTTGTTCATATGTTCCATTCTCAACCAGGATTTCTATGGAACGCCGTCAAATAACACGACATAATCTGTTTCAGTAGCTATAGTTAGCTAGCTAACTATATAGCTAGGTGTCATCTAAAATAACCCAAATGTATTAACTTATTTGACTTATCTATGTGAAGCTAGCCACAATAAGGATTACCCACAATAGTGGACTTTGTGGTTAGCATTCAAAATAAAAGTATGGAATAATTCTACTATTTGAATTAATTTGCATCACTGTCAATGACATACTTTTATTTTGAAGACAAACCGCAAATTCCACTATTGTGCCTAATCCTTATTGTAGCTAGTTTCACAACACATAACCTGGTACGGTAGAGCCTCACTAGCCAGATGAGGCGAGCTGGCTGCTTATAACTTTAGCTTTGGGCAACAGGGTTAAGTAGCTAGCTAACTATTTTCATTAACTGAATTCAATTTCAATAGGCGAACAACAAGTGGCAACCTAGCTAATACTTAATCACAAAGATTCCTAAATAATTGCTTAGAATAATGAAATGACTGCAGTTTCTACTGGGCATCGTTTTCAGGCTGGTTGTACTGGTAATAGCTAGGTAACGTAAACTCACCCCATTCCGTACAAATGTGAGCAACCGCAACATTCAAATGAGGCTACAAAGAAAACTAATGGGACTGTAGCGACTGTGTTGACTTCAAAATGCCTCTTGAACTCAGGATCGGGGGTGTGAACTACGTTTCTATTCAAGCGTTGATCAACATGGTAATGGCTCTATAGTATTGGAGAAAAGTTGAAAAAAACAGACCCTCCGTTACATCGTGACGTGTCATGCCATAACGTACAGCACGCATAAAGCAACTATTTCTGTCTTACAATCTCTCTCCACCAGGTGTCGCACTTCTCTCATCTTTTAAAAACAAGAAATGGACAGTGACAGGGGTAAGGGGGGATACCTAGTCCTTTTTTGCGTCATCATTGCATGCGATCATCATTCTCAAAGCCGCTGTTTACTTCTAAGATCACTTTAGCACCGCACTAAAAACCTGATTCAAATTCGACACAAACCTTCAAATAGGTTTGTAATGACACATTATATAAACTCTTTATAGTGTTTTATTTACATTTTAGAGGCGATAAGGTGATAAGTTGGACAGATCGAGTGAAAAAAAGCAATTTTCCCAAACAACATCTCTCCTTCCACTATCACGCATTAGTTTCGCTTCCCCACCCGCCATTTTTAAAAAGACCCGACGGGGCTCATTGTCTTCTTGAATCATGCAGAAACGGGCAGCGTGGGGGTCATGTAATTGATTCTGTTGGAAAGGGGAGAAATAGTGCTTTACAATGGTATTGACATTACAGTTGATCTGGAAGTATTACGTTTTTAGGGCGCTAAATATGGTCAATTGTACGGACCAAGGCGATGTACAAAAGTGAGTGAGTTTACGTTACCAAGCTAAAGCTAGTTACCCCAGAAGTTGCGGTCGAACAAATTATGCTTTATTACCAACGCAGTATTGTAAACACATCGTACGTGGCTGGTGTTTGCAGACTTTTTGTACAGCTTTGACAGTGCTACTGTATCTTTTTTGACACGCAAAGACCCAAACGGCATTCCATAGTATGTATGTTGTGAAGCTAATAGCAGTGACGCAATTACTGTGTAACTCCGGTAGGGCAATATTTGAAAAATAGCGCACTTGGTAGTGTGTACCGGTGCTCGACCAGTCGGCGAAAAAGCCAACATCACCCACGACAGAGAACAGTTGATTGTCAAGGACAATGAAATCCATTATCTTGGCTTTAATGGATTTCGCCTTAAGAGTTGTCTTGCTGGCATTTTCTTACTCTTTCAAATGACTGCTCGATCCACACAGCAAACATTGTGTGAGCTAGGTTAGGAATGCTGTGTTGTATGTGTAGCGCAACATTTTAAGTGGCGTTATTACGTCATATGCCTACATTTTATAGGTATGCATGTTACCTTTGACATCAGTTTTTAACGTCGGCATTAAACTAGACAGCCGATACCGATGTTGGCATTTTTAGCTAATATCGTCAGGTTCCGATATGTTCACCGATATATCGTGTATCCCTAATTTGAATGGTAAAAGGGAACACAAAACCTACAAATCATGAACTGATAGCATACAGATATGATGCCTTCATATTGAACTTCCAAGGTAACTTTCACAGGCCAAACCTCTATCATGTCATGTGTAGTCACTCACTTTATCTAGCGCTAACATTTAAGCTCATGTAGGACAAGGCTGTCCCTTTAACTGTGGAAGTGGAATCAACCATTTTGTAGACCTATGTCCACACCCTCCTCAGAAATTCCATTATTCACTGAGCTGTAGCAACTACACAGGGACATTCCTCCTCAGAGTGCTTTAACAGGCTCTTACAGACTCCTCATAAACACACACTATTGAGCAACTGTACTCAAAGTTCTCCTCTGACACAGGTTTCTCACCTTGTGTGCTTGAACGCTTCCTCAAAATTAACCACTAATAACTGATAGAATACAGTTCGCTCTGAGTGAATATGTAAACGTTTACTTTACTACTCTCGGGCCTGTGTCTGCTCATGTTGAGACCTGCCCCTTCTCCAGCTCAGACCATAGAAAAAGGCTAGGACAGCAGCCAGCCAGCCACAGCCCGCTCCACTCACTCTGCCGGAATCTCTCAGGAATGCTCGAAAAAGCACTCTGAAATCTCTCTGTCTCCAGTGGAGTCCGCTTCGCTAAACAAGTAAGAGCTAATGGCAACCTGCTTTCGAACCTGCTTTGCAGAGCCTTCACATGCTGATTCTACAGAAAACGATCATATTATAGACTACAACAGTTCCACTTGCAAGGTTGTAAAAAACAACTAATATCAGGGTTCGACACTAACTTTTTCCACTGGTGCTACTAACTTTTTCAGTTGGTGGCACCAGCACACATTTGTTTATATATATATATATATTTTTTATATATATATATATATATATATATATATATATATATATATATATATATAATTGTGACTCAGCACCTGGATTCGGTCTTATGTAGCAAAATGTGAAATGGTGTCTTTTGATAAAAGACATTGGATAAAAGTCGAGAATCAAAAAAGTAAAAAAAAGAGCTACAACATGATATTTCAGGAACAATGGGAAAGTAATTCTGCTTTGAAAGTTGATGAACTTGTAAATTCACTTTTGAGAAAACCTTTGAATGTTTTGGTATCTAGTGAAGAGCTCTTCTTTGTCTACAACCATTCTACATTGTTCACGCCATCTTAAGCTTTAGCCTCACCCATCTCGCTTCGCTCTTGGAGCGCACACTTGATGCTCTGGCTGATTATTTGTTTACCTCTGGATAACATGAAAACAGTCTAACCAGCTCTGCTGGCAACAATTTCATTACACTTTTTTTGCAGATATTTACTGACTCCGGCCATATTCAACAGGTGTTGCACACACGTCACATTAGCTAACGAGCCAGCCAGCTAACGTTAGCTAGTTACACAAAAATGAACAAAGTGCCATCAATGCCTAACATTAGGCTCTAACTAGAAAAGCAAACCACTTTGGGAAACGAATAACATCCACTAGGGAGACAGCCAGCTAACGTTAGATAGCTAGCTAACAGTACACTTTAGCATAAGACATATAGCTAGCTAGGTAAGCAACAATGAACAACGTGCCAACAATGCCACAGTGCTGGGAGCTAACCAACCAGGTTCAATGTTAGCTAGCTAACATTAGGCTATAACTAGAAAAGCAAACGGCTCTGGAAAACAAATAATGTCAGCTAGGGAGCCAGCCAGCTAACATTAGCTAGCTAGCTAACAGTACACTTTAGCTTGAAATGAAACCACTTTGTCAAAATTAGAAACGTGTAATATCTGAAAATGTAGCTAGCTAACACTAGACTTTCTTAACTGTACACATCATCAAGCATGATGGACGCGTCTCCCTGTCAGGAATGCCATACCACTGTTGCCCTTAGTTTGAAGATGTTATCCGGAGACAGGTGTTTTCTCCATCTCTTTAGCTATCATCCACTGATTTCAAAACTTGATCCTCCAGAAAGTGGAGAGCAACACTTATGCAGCTCCACAATACATGTTTAAAAAAAGCCGTGTTCGACAGGATTACCAACACAGACTGACGAGCTCAAATAGACAGAAGCCTTGGATATAGCAGACCAATCCGAACTCCTCTATAGGTATGTCCATCCCACTCATTAACTCAGCCAATCATGGCTAGTGGGAAGGTTGCTCACTTTTTCTGTGGCTTAACCAACAAGGCTCGTAATTTAACAATTGTATTCGTATTTACAGATGGCATACAAGTTTGTTATTTAAGGCACATGAAAGTTCACATGTTCGAGAAGGCATTTCTGCCAAAAAACGCATTTTGATTTAAAAAAATGTTTTACATTCAAACGGCTCTCCTGTGAAGTTGTGATTTGCGACATACACCTAGTTTCCTGAATCGGGTCACAATTTATAATGACCTGGTCCGTGTCTCAATGTGCCTGCATTACCTTTTAATTAATTGCCTTAAAATCTACCTAAAGACAGGTAGGCCATCATTAGCATCGCTAAGGGCTACATATAAGCACTACATGCACTGCACACACAGGGCTCGACATTCAGGTAAATTTGCCAGTGGCACACTGGGCCAGTGCAAAAAAATCTACTGGCTCAAATAATAATCTGAGCAACAACCAGCTGTTTGAGAGCTGCACAGTCTTTCTGCCCGACAGAGTTTCTATAGGCTACACTGTACGTGTGCATGATAAAAAAAAAAAAACTTTATGAACAGCTTCGGGAATCCATCGGATTTTTTTTTTAAACAACAAAAAAACAGCATTATCCCAATATTCTTTTCACTGGCCCAAGCGGACTACTTGGGGATGATCAACTGGCCTGGAGTGTTTCCAAAACATCCCGGGCCAGCAGACAGCCCTGTATGTCTAACCCTGATCACGTTTACATTTTAGACATTTATCAATAGTGCTTATCCAGAGCGACTTACAGGAGCAATTAGGGTCAAGAGTCTTGCTCAAGGGCACGTCGACCGATTTTTCACCTAGTCGGCTCAGGGATTCGAACCAGCAACCTTTCAGTTACTGGTCCAATCCTCTTAACCGCTAGGCTAGCTGCCGCCCTTTATCGCAGACGGGCATTCCCGTGCCGTTGTTGCCTCTTGAGAAAGTTGGTTTATTTTTGGTCAATTGCACATTACTTTTTGAATATGCAAATTCACGATCATAACTAAATGTGAAACTAACGTGACCAGGGGAAGAAAAAAAAATGAATCACTGGCAGTGTTGCGACCAATTAAAACTTGTGTGTCGCACTGCGAGGTCAAATGGTCGCAAATGTGACTGTTGTGTTCGCAGTATTGCGCCCTGACTATTAGATTCATTTCCTGAATAGATCCTGAGATCAAGAGGCAAAAAGTTACGGCCCTATAGACTCGGTTTTATTATTATTTGCCCGATAGTTTGTTTCCCCCCCCATTTTCTCCTTTATTTATTTTTTTCTCCATTTTCCACAGATCTTTCAGGTATTCGCTCTCAAAATAAAAAAAAATATTTTAAATAGAAAAACAATTAAATTGGATGTTCTAAGTCCACAACAATGCTTAAACCACATCAGGACACCACTTGAGGTCTGGGAAATGTTTTCGAAATTTAGATTGGAATTAAAGGATAACTACACACAATGTGCACCTAGCAAAAGGCTGTTGTTTAGTGCTGCTTTTGTGGCGCACGTGATGATAGAGTATGCTAAACAAATACCTACTGGATTGATGCAAATAATCATATCATTCTGCCAGGTATGAATAGGCTACTTTGTAGTTAACTGAGAATGTCACCAGAAGATTTTTCATAAGCATCATCGCTAACGGCTACACAAAGTGGGAGCGCGCACCACACATACAGACACAGACGGGGGAATTGTTGTTGCCTCTTCAGAAAGTTGCAGGAAACACGAATCACTGATGCATTCTGTTCATGTCTTATGATAAACTTGGGCAAATTAAAACATGTTCAATACATTTAGTTGATTCCCTACTGAGTGCGATACATTTTTAAAATAATTGTCGAATTCCGTTTTAATGTCTGGACTCTGATTCCATTCACGTTCTCCGCATTGCAGATTTTACAGGGAGGGCCCTACAAAGTCTATCCATATCAAGAGTTTAACTGTGTGTCTAGAGGGGGAAGCAGCCAACGTCAGCAAAGTCCCACTCACATATGATTGGGGTATGTGAAGTATTACAGGGCTAGGCCGCTGGCGCTGTCCACTCCTCACACTCCCTGGCTCTGCCCCTGTCAGTGAAGGGATAAACCAGTATGGGTGAGAGGGCTAGCCTGAGACTGACCCCACTCCATCCGCTTCCTGGTTTACACATGCTGACTGGGCATTTCCACAGCAGAGGAGACAGACAGCAACACTGTGTGTTTGTGTGTTGATTCTCTCACACAGGTCAGCGAGTCTATATTCCTGTGCCAACTGGAGACCAGCTTCCCGACTCAACCAGTGTCCTGACTCAAGCAACTCCTGAATTATAAATTATGAAACTATTTCAATGCATTCATTCAATCCATTACATTTTTTTTTAAAGGAAAGCAAGCCAAGAGAGACGGCCGGGGGCAAGGAGTTGAGAGGCCTTGGGAGAAGCCAGACTGCTGAAAGGGGAGAGAGAAAGAGAGACATCCTCCTATGGCCGACTCGAAGCTCTGTCCCAAGGGAAACTGACGGCCATTCTTAGAACAATAACACCTTATAGAGTTTACTGCTGACTTGCATAGCTCACTGTGTTGAAGCTGAACAAACAGCAAATGTAGCAGATACAGAAAACACCTAACTTTTATTGCATAATTGGCCACTATTTCCAACAAACTGAGAACAACCACATATTGAGGAAAGGAGTTTCATCCCTTTTCTCCTTGGAGGGCCAAACAAACTGATTTCAGTAAGACTCTGAGGTGACAAAATTGCAAACAAGGTGAAAACGTGTGACAGCACTGCCAACACCTAAAACAGTAACACCTCCACAGAGCAGAGTTGTTGATTATAATACACTTCAGAAACACCTCAAAGAACCCTATCATATTGGCGTTGAGAAAAGACTAATTCCTTTATAAGTGCTTCTGTGACGAAACATTTTCTAACAGCGTCCGGGAGCAAAGTTCAGTAAAACTTTAATAGAATTGATTATTAAAAAATATATATATATAAAAGATGTACAATGTATTCCCAGAGGATCGCACAGAGCACATACGTAGCCATTTACACTCATACCCGTATATGGGTTGAAAATGGCAGATTAAGGCACTGATAAACACCCAAGTTGGAACACAGTGGCTGTACAGTAACATGCTATAAATGACGTCAGAGCTCTGGCTCTACGCTTCACAGCGCTGTATGGGTTTTGACTGACAGCCATTCTGAACTTGAGCACCGCGTGCAACAAGAAGTTGCCCCCAGCCCTCACAGTAATTGGGCAATTTTTGCAAATGTTTTGTTGTCTGAGTGAGACAAATGCTGAAAATTAAGAGGACTCAATCTATTTTGAAAGATGAGGCATTGAGGATTATAAATACTGCTTTCATGTCATACAAGCAAGCCAAAACACCAAATGTGCACTTAAAATTTCCATATCATAAAACTCACGTCATATACAGTGTCAATGTTTATAATCACTATGTTTGATGTACAGTTACAAGATGACATGGGGTTGTTCTGAACAGAATGGGGTTGTTCTGAACAGAATGGGGTTGTTCTGAACAGAATGGGGTTGTTCTGAACAGAATGGGGTTGTTCTGAACAGAATGGGGTTGTTCTGAACAGAATGAGCCTGTTTGTCACAGACCTGAATGCACTCACTCCTTTCTATGCGCACCAAAAGATTATCTGTTTCCCTGAATTGCATTGTTAAAGCCTAACACTGTAATATTGTATTTTGTAACTTAGCTAGTCATGTTGGCAATAGAACAGGCTTTCAAATGATGCCCACCTGACCCAGACAGCGTTTTACAAAATTGAAATTTTTGGGATTGTGTAAACGTTAATTGTGTGATGCCGGGATGCAGGGTTGTGTTCCAAACAAAACAACTACAAGAGTGCTTGCTCGAATTCCTCAACGGCACAGCTAGGAGCAAAAAAACAAAAAACACCTTTTGGTCGGAGACTCTTCTTTCAGTCATAAAAGTGCATTGAAATTACTTAGGAACTGTGCACACTTTGGAGAGGTGTGTAGCCAGTTGGAGACACAAATTAGTCCTCTCACTCAAACCCTCGTCATTGTTTTGTCTTATGTTGCACCTACCCCACCTTGTTCAGGAATACTCTCATCATGGTACTGAATGTAGAGATTATTTTCAGATTTCTTTATCAACAAATGCGGCAAAAAAGTACAGTAAATGTAAAATGTACATAAAATCAACAGTAACGTTTGAATTCAGTGTTGTGTCAAGTGAACTGTTGTGCCCTCACCTTTGGTCTAATAATGTTCCCATAATCGCCTGTTCCCTTTTCAATTGCTACCATGGTTATGCATAGATAGGCTTTACATATTTATTCTGTAAGAAACATTTCAATTTAGCCCTATCCATATCGGCCAAATCCCACGAGAGCAAAGGGTGAAAGGTATTAATTAAAACACTTGTTTCCAAAGTGGTCCTCGATGGTAAAAACTAGCTTGATGTAAAAGTTGCAATGAGTACCATGACAACTCCATTTCACAGTACATTAGAAAGAGAATTGTGTGCATGTCTTCAACTGAAATGCGAGATTTCCTGGTGCACCAGGGTTTACGAGTCCCAAGTCTGCAACCAGCAGTCATGATTGTTTGTTAAAACCGGGAACATGGTTCATGTTGCAACGCCAGAGTTGTCTGCTTGATTCCTATATGGGCCTTTTTGTTACTGTACCTGTCAACCGGAATTCTCATAATATTGTCTAAATAGGGAGAGGCTCTACTCACCTTGACGAAGTTGTCAGGGAAGAGTCCTCTCTTCCCGTTGAGGTCTCCCTCCATCCATCCCTCCTCCTCCATCCTGCAGACGTTCCTGATCACTTCTCCCAGCCTCAGGGTCAGCTCATCTTCATGGAGGGCTTCGTACTCATACTCCACCACAACCTCTACTGGAGAGATGGAGGGAGGGGGAGAGAGAGCGATGGAAAGACTTACCATTAGAACAATAGAGATTGCGAGACACATTGTTTTGACATGTAGAGGCCATACAGTCCTGATGTCAATAGAAGTCTGTTTTTTAAGATTTAAGCCTTGCAACAGCTAGCCTACATCACTGCACACAACTCATGATTGCAATTGATCATCCTAGCTCTTCACTCAATATTGACGCCGATCATCCCTGCATGCTTGAACATGTTGCAGATGAAGAATGTTTTTGCATTTAGGAGGGTCAACAAAGCAAAGCACATTTTGGGGAAAACAGGGATGCATCAAACCACATAGCCTACTATGATATGAACTCTTTAGCTATCTGCTACTTTCTGCGAAACCAATCCAGTCTAGACAAGACCACCATGTGACTCAGTGAGGCTCAGTCAATACATTGACCACGCTCTCAAAACGAGTAACCGGCTTTTAGACTGTCTGACACTTCTCCATCCAGTTATCATCGTTAGCCGACCACAGCACACCAAAACAAGCCTTGGGAAAGAGAAGACAGTCATCTGCTAGATGACAGACTTGTAGTTCCTAGCCATGTCATTTTGTCTACAGTGCCCTGGGAATAGGCTATATCTAGCGACTCAGTCATTCACACGCCTGAAACCAATCTGATTGGTTGTTCGCTCACACACAGACGCAATCTCTGTTGACCATGGTTATTTACATAGCGATGTGGGAGATAAGCAAGCCACAGCGATACAGTGCAGTACAGTGTACTAGCCAGTCTCCTTGTGGAAACAAAGGAAATAAGGTTACAGTCAGATAGAGAGATTGTTAGACTTAGTCTAAAACTATCAGAGAAGAGCCAATTGAAAGATATGTTTAAACTCTGACTAAAAGTTGAGAAAATATAAAGAAGTAGTGCTACAGATGAAAAACGTACAAATGGAATTGTATAAGAGGCCTACTATTGCTTCCTCTCAGAGGACACCATATCTGGATCAACGGGACCAAACTATCTGTTCTCCATCATAAACAAGAGCTGTTAACTCAGTGAAATCCTCTCCTGTGACCCTATTCTGTCATCTGGCCCACTGTTGTTAGCATTAGAATGATAGCTAGTGTGTTAGCCCAGTCAGCCACTGCTGTTCTGTCTGATGTGTCCTGCCCTCTCAGTGTCGGAGGCCATGATGATGTGGAGGAGGAGGAACAGCTGGCTAGTCAGGGCAGGCCGCTTCTATAAATATAGGACTACGCAACAGTTTGTAGCCCAATGAGCGTCCAGCGTGCCATGTTAGTCAGTCAGGAGGAGCGGTGTTGTGCTAACCTAGCCAACACACATGGGACCATTAGACAACACAGACAAGCAGAACCAGAAGAACAAAGAAACACCATTCCAGCACACACGCACATCAATGAGTCAATGGTGCACACAGTCGCGATAGGCTGTGCGAATACGCACGCGCACACACAGCAGTGTAGCTGGCAACGTCTTTGCTGAGCCTTGGTGCCAGCTGAGGCGTAGTTTAGCACTAAACCACACACACTGGGCAGCAGCACACACACACCAACCAAGCTTACTGCTGCAGAGGCCTGCTCTGTGGCTCTGCTCCTCTATGATCCTCAGTGTTGGCCCAGCAGCATGGGCCTGCGCCAGGGAGAAATTAACCCTAATCGCAGATCCAAGATTTCCCTACCCGGATCCAAACCTTCAACCATTACGACTTGAAAAACGCCAGGCTGGACTGAGACCAGTCTGTGGGAACGACTGCCAGAAAGATCCCTCAGCCTCTTTTGCCTGACAACTCAAACTGAATTCTTCAGTTGCTCTGTTTGCTACATAGTTCAGTCTGAGACTGCCATTGTTGAAGTAGTTTGTGGTGACGTCAAAATGGAAGGGTGTTACTCAGCGATTGGATCATTTCTAACCAATCCGTTCTAGAAATCGTAGAGTTGGTACTCAGCGATTGGATCATCTCTAACCAATTCGTTCTAGATATCGTAGGGGTGGTACTCAGATCCAGACTCCTTGCGGAGAAGAAACTAACGTCTGTGGGCATGGCGTAGCGTTTGGCCGGAGCAAGGAGTTTGGGTAGCCAGGCAACAGCCTCTTTTCCTTAGGCTGCCACCAGACACTCAGATCCTCATCCTCACTCAGGCCTGGCAAGGACACTCTGCTACTTCACTGACAGAGAGAGAGCTCTCCCTCCTTAAATGATCCTTGCCACGGGCGAGCAGCCATCAATTCCCCCAGCATCCATCATTTGCCCAGGCACGACAGATAAGGCTATTTACTTCTCCTTACGCTAATCTCTGTAAGCACTGCGCTTCACCACAACACAACACATTTATGGAGGCCCCCCTAATTTCTGTCCGTGTAACAACAGGATGAGATACCGTCTGACTGTGGCCAGTGGTAAACAATGCCCTGCAGACAGACTGCTGGTCTGGACCCAGCTTCATGGCCTGCTGAGCCTTCTCAATGTAGGCTACACCACTGCTAATATAGATAAGTGGTGGGTAATGGTGGGTAGATGGAGATTCACCGAATGGGGAACCAAGCTGCTTTCATACCACCGTGTTTTGCCTCCAAGTGTCCTTTACCTAAGGCGTCCTCGTAGACCTATAAAAGGGTCTAGGCTAAATCTCTGTTTTGTCTTAGATCGTCCTGGGTTGACTCTTGTTCTTTTTCTACCAGAGTAATGAGACAAAGAAAAGCCCTCTTGGTTTTTCCTCAGGAGGAAATCCCTTCCTAAACACATCACAGCACATTGGTTGTTAGTACAACAGCTAGGCCATCTATTCCAGTACAGTAGGCTGGGGGCTTTCTGAATACTTCCATTCATGTTGACCAGTGGGTGAAACTTCCTTCCAGTTCTCTTTTATGAGATTTGAAGAAAAACTGGGCTGAAAAAACAGGTCCAGGAGCATAGTCGCTAGTTCTACTTTAAACACAATATGGAATATTTCAACCTGCTCAAAACATCTTAGTTG
This sequence comes from Salvelinus namaycush, assembly GCF_016432855.1. Classification (NCBI taxonomy): domain Eukaryota; kingdom Metazoa; phylum Chordata; class Actinopteri; order Salmoniformes; family Salmonidae; genus Salvelinus; species Salvelinus namaycush. The sequence goes on along the minus strand of NC_052335.1, from coordinate 16,542,899 downwards.
CTGTAGGCCTAGGGCGCGGACTGCACACGCACAGCTGGATTTAAAGCATATGCTCACAGTGAGAGAGAGGTCCAGACTAGCTGTGCCCTGCGTGCTACTGGAACAAAGTGGGTCCGCTGATTAATGAAATAACACCACTGGCACGTCCAAGACAGGAAGAAACACTGTAGACAAATACATACAGGGAGAGATCACACCAATCAATACTATGACACCAAGACACAATAGTAGTGAGAGCAGCCCATGTTGTTGAACAGACGATGGGGGGGGCTTCAGTACAGTAGAGTCCCAATGTAGCCTGAGGCCATGCAACCAATGTCCTGTCGACTACTCCCACTGCTCCAAGCCTGGATCTACCAAAGCACAAAACCAATGAACCGCCAACAGCCAGGCCAAGTACCAAACCAACCGCAACATTGGAAAGTGAAATTTTTTTCATGGAACACTCACAAGTCGTGTGAGCATGCCAGCATCCCTCACAGACACACAGGCTACACATGACAACCCTTAGATTAATTTGTGATTCAGATATCCATTCAGTGTCGTGCTATGCTTTCCCGTTGCTGGCCTGTCTGCCTTTCTGACATGCCTGTGCATTAAATGGCATACTATTGAGGATTTAGGTCAGCGGGGCTGCCAGGCTGACAATGCCTTAGTCAGAACACATACAGTACCATGGGATGGCCATTGGTCAGCGCTCATTGAGGATCAGCAGGGGAAAGGCTTCGACTGACTGTGCTTCAAATTACCAATAGGTTTTCTGCTGAAGTGGCCATCATTATGATGGCCATCAGACAGATCCAAGATGGCATAGCAGTGAAGACGTGTTTTTGTTCGTCCTCTCGTGTACTTTTGTATTTTTCTTCTTTTTTGTATATATTTCAATTTTATTTTCACTCTTTTCCATTTTAATTCGATTATACCTTCCAGTAATCTGCCTGACCCAATGTGATACGGAATCGCCATTTTTTAAATTAATTTTACAACACATTCAAGAACCACCAGAAGCTAACAAGCTACAATCTACAAGCTATTTAGTCATTGTTAGCCACTGCTAGCGGCTTTTACCTTCTGCACAGATACCAGCCCTGTTTTTAGCCTGGATAATAACCTGTTTTTAGCCTGGATAATATTCGCCAATCTACCAGTACTGAACTGTCTCTCCACTACAACGCCGGTTTCCTGCCGTAATCCCTGGACCACTACTTCTGATCTTCACAGCTAGCTAGTGGCAAACTTCCCTGCCACGAAGCTAGCACCAGTTAGCCATGAGCCAGGCGCATCTCCCGGCTAGCAAACTAAATTCTACAATACCTCTTTCGCCATCTGGCTTGGATCCTCTGTCGACACGGCGCCCCGCCGCACCACCACGACTGGTCTGCCGACGAATACTCCATCCACTGTGCCTTCAACCGGCCTCCGTCGGAGCAGACGCTCCCACTAGCCCCGGGCTACTAACTTTAAACGCTGTGTCGCCCGCGTGCTAGCGTAGTGGCGACTACTCCGCGGCTTCCCTGTTCCATCTACTGCTGCCCCCTGGACACTATGATCACTTGGCTAAATAGCTGATGCCTGCTGGACTGTCCATTAATCACGGTACTCCATTCTGTTTATATATTTTTTTCTGTCGGCCCCAGCCGCAAACTCTGGCTCTGGGTGTAGTTAATTCGACTCTCTCTGCGTAGTCATCGCCATTTTACCTGCTGTTGTTGTGTTAGCTGACTAGCTGTTGTTGTCCCACCTGTTGTCTTAGCTAGCTCTCCCAATCAATACTTGCGATTACTTTATGCCTCGCTGTATGTCTCTCTCAAATGTCAATATGCCTTGTATACTGTTGTTCAGGTTAGTTATCATTGTTTTAGTTTACAATGGAGCCCCTAGTTCCACTCTTCATACCCCTGACACCTCCTTTGTCCCACCTCCCACACATGCGGTAACCTCACCCATTATAACCAGCATGTCCAGAGATACAATCTCTCTTATCATCACCCGGTGCCTGGGCTTACCTCCGCTGTACCCGCACCCCACCATACCCCTGTCTGCACATTATGCCCTGAATCTATTCTACCACGCCCAGAAATCTGCTGTAGGCGACCAGTTTTGATAGCCTTTAGCCGCACCCTCATCCTACTCTGTTCCTCAGGTGATGTGGAGGTAAACCCAGGCCCTGCATGTCCCCAGGCACCCTCATTTGTTGACTTCTGTGATCGAAAAAGCCTTGGTTTCATGCATGTCAACATTAGAAGCCTCCTCCCTAAGTTTGTTTTACTCACTGCTTTAGCACACTCTGCCTACCCTGATGTCCTTGCCGTGTCTGAATCCTGGCTTAGGAAGGCCACCAAAAATTCTGAGATTTCCATACCAACTATAACATTTTCCGTCAAGATAGAACTGCCAAAGGGGGAGGAGTTGCAATCTACTGCAGAGATAGCCTGCAAAGTAATGTCATACTTTCCAGGTCCATTCCCAAACAGTTCGAACTTCTAATTTTAAAAATTAATCTCTCCAGAAATAAGTCTCTCACTGTTGCCGCCTGCTACCGACCCCCCTCAGCTCCCAGCTGTGCCCTGGACACCATTTGTGAATTGATCGCCCCCCATCTAGCTTCAGAGTTTGTTCTGTTAGGTGACCTAAACTGGGATATGCTTAACACCCCAGCAGTCCTACAATCTAAGCTAGATGCCCTCAATCTCACACAAATCATCAAGGAACCCATCAGGTACAACCCTAAATCCGTAAACATGGGCACCCTCATAGACATTATCCTGACCAACTTGCCCTCCAAATACACCTCTGCTGTCTTCAATCAGGATCTCAGCCTCATTGCCTGTATCCGCTACGGGTCCGCGGTCAAACGACCACCCCTCATCACTGTCAAACGCTCCCTAAAACACTTCTGCGAGCAGGCCTTTCTAATTGACCTGGCCCGGGTATCCTGGAAGGATATTGACCTCATCCCGTCAGTTGAGGATGCCTGGTCATTCTTTAAAAATAACTTCCTCACCATCTTAGATAAGCATGCCCCGTTCAAAAAATGCAGAACTAAGAACAGATATAGCCCTTGGTTCACTCCAGACCTGACTGCCCTCGACCAGCACAAAAACATCCTGTGGCGGACTGCAATAGCATCGAATAGTCCCCGCGATATGCAACTGTTCAGGGAAGTCAGGAACCAATACACGCAGTCAGTCAGGAAAGCAAAGGCTAGCTTTTTCAAGCAGAAATTTGCATCCTGTAGCTCTAACTCCCAAAAGTTCTGGGACACTAAAGTCCATGGAGAACAAGAGCACCTCCTCCCAGCTGCCCACGGCACTGAGGCTAGGTAACACGGTCACCACCGATAAATCCATGATAATCGAAAACTTCAACAAGCATTTCTCAACGGCTGGCCATGCCTTCCACCTGGCTACTCCAACCTCGGCCAACAGCTCCGCCCCCCTACGCAGCTACTCGCCCAAGCGTCCCCAGCTTCTCCTTTACCCAAATCCAGATAGCAGATGTTCTGAAAGAGCTGCAAAACCTGGACCCATACAAATCAGCTGGGCTTGACAATCTAGACCCTCTATTTATGAAACTATCCGCCGCCATTGTCGCAACCCCTATTACCAGCCTGTTCAACCTCTCTTTCATATCGTCTGAGATCACCAAGGATTGGAAAGCTGCCGCGGTCATCCCCCTCTTCAAAGGGGGAGACACCCTGGACCCAAACTGTTACAGACCTATATCCATCCTGCCCTGCCTATCTAAGGTCTTCGAAAGCCAAGTTAATAAACAGATCACTGACCATCTCGAATCCCACCGTACCTTCTCCGCTGTGCAATCCGGTTTCCGAGCCGGTCACGGGTGCACCTCAGCCACGCTCAAGGTACTAAACGATATCATAACCGCCATCGATAAAAGACAGTACTGTGCAGCCGTCTTCATCGACCTGGCCAAGGCTTTCGACTCTGTCAATCGCCATATTCTTATCGGCAGACTCAGTAGCCTCGGTTTTTCTGATGACTGCCTTGCCTGGTTCACCAACTACTTTGCAGACAGAGTTCAGTGTGTCAAATCGGAGGGTATGTTGTCCGGTCCTCTGGCAGTCTCTATGGGGGTACCACAGGGTTCAATTCTCGGGCCGACTCTTTTCTCTGTATATATCAATGATGTTGCTCTTGCTGCGGGCGATTCCCTGATCCACCTCTACACAGACGACACCATTCTGTATACATCTGGCCCTTCCTTGGATACTGTGCTATCTAACCTCCAAACGAGCTTCAATGCCATACAACACTCCTTCCGTGGCCTCCAACTGCTCTTAAACACTAGTAAAACCAAATGCATGCTTTTCAACCGTTCGCTGCCTGCACCCGCCCGCCCGACTAGCATCACCACCCTGGACGGTTCCGACCTAGAATATGTGGACATCTATAAATACCTAGGTGTCTGGCTAGACTGTAAACTCTCATTCCAGACTCATATTAAACATCTCCAATCCAAAATCAAATCAAGAATCAGCTTTCTATTTTGCAACAAAGCCTCCTTCACTCACACCGCAAAACTTACCCTAGTAAAACTGACTATCCTACCGATCCTCGACTTCGGCGATGTCATCTACAAAATAGCTTCCAATACTCTACTCAGCAAACTAGATGTAGTTTATCATGGTGCCATCCGTTTTGTTACTAAATCACCTTATACCACCCACCACTGCGACCTGTATGCTCTAGTCGGCTGGCCCTCGCTACATATTCGTCGCCAGACCCACTGGCTCCAGGTCATCTATAAGTCCATGCTAGGTAAAGCTCCGCCTTATCTCAGTTCACTGGTCACGATAACAACACCCACCCGTAGCACGCGCTCCAGCAGGTATATCTCACTGATCATCCCAAAAGCCAACACCTCATTTGGCCGCCTTTCCTTCCAGTTCTCTGCTGCCTGTGACTGGAACGAATTGCAAAATTTTTTTACAAAAAAATAAAATAGCTGAAGTTGGAGACTTTTATTTCCCTCACCAACTTTAAACATCTGCTATCTGAGCAGCTAACCGATCGCTGCAGCTGTACATAGTCCATCTGTAAACAGCCCACCCAATTTACCTACCTCATCCCCTTACTGTTTTTATTTATTTACTTTTCTGCCCTTTTGCACACCAGTATCTCTACTTGCACATGATCATCTGATGATTTATCACTCCAGTGTTAATCTGCTAAATTGTAATTATTCGCTCCTATGGCCTATTTATTGCCTACCTCCTCATGCCTTTTGCACACAATGTATATAGACTCATTTTTTATTTAATGAAATTTTTTTCCTACTGTGTTATTGACTTGTTTATTGTTTACTTCATGTGTAACTGTGTTGTTGTCTGTTCACACTGCTATGCTTTATCTTGGCCAGGTCGCAGTTGTAAATGAGAACTTGTTCTCAACTAGCCTACCTGGTTAAATAAAGGTGAAATAAAAAATAAAATAAATGATAGACATAAATTATATTGAGACAATAGGCTGAAAGCATGGCTTTACATAAATAGTGTTTTGTCAACTCGATGATGAGCTGCCATGATTCAGATGACAGACTGTGGTCACATAGCCTGGCTTGCCTCGCTAACCAACGGTCGTCAACACAAACATGTCTTAAAATGTTCTTTATCCTACAGTGTATGGTACTTGTGTTTTTGATGGAAAGTCAGTCCTGCAGAAAGCTAGTTAAAATGTCTAACAAAGAGGGCCTGACAGACTTAAAGCAGAGAAAGCTTTCATGTTGGGTTGAGTTTATGAGAGCCATATCTCTGCTGCTAGATTACTGTGTCATAAGAACAGGACCATGGCTTCCACTCTCTAATCAGCTTCCTCTCCCGCTCAGGGAGAGACAGGCAGGCGACACAAACTCAGCACCCCACAGGTGGTGGCCTTGTAACAAACTGACCTAAGAGCACACCAGTTGAAAGTGAAGTGATAGCCCTACTTGAAGTGAAAGAGGAACAATCTTGAATACTACTAGCATCATATAAGCCTATCTTTGGATACAAAGATGACTGAAACGTTTTTGATTAAACATTTCAGTTGCTTTCACACACATTAGCACAATAATAAGGCATGCCATGTAAAGCATTGATTTGCTTCAGTTAGGCTGAATGTAGTCTACACCATTTGCAACAACTGGGTGTTGATTCCAAGGGCCCCACTATAAAACAACACATTCTGAAAGTCAAGCCTGAAGCTTTCTGTTCCATACAAGGTCACCAAATAAACACAGGTTTGTTTCTCTGTAAGTAGAAGAGGGTGGGGAAAAGCCTTAAACTCAGAGCACATTCCAAGACAACTCAACATACAATACTATTAATAACCCCAAGTAAGTGTACACATTCTTGTGAGTCACCATTAATGGCAAGCTTAGGACTAGCTCTAACTAACATAATAGGGAGGGTAGGGCTGGGCTATATGCTAATGCTAAATGAAGTGGAGACTAGGGGGAGAGACTGGGCTCAGTAACTCACTCAGGCCCTTTGGCAATAGAAACACACTGTGTCACAACAACACTTAGGGGAGAGTCAGCAATAGAGATGATCAAAAGCTTTGGGATTCCTTCCACAGCAGAGTTTCATAAGGGAGGCACTTAGAGATTCTCTCTCTCCCATTGCTCAATATCCTCCAGTTCCCTCTGTGTATGTCTTGGGAACTAGCCTGTGAAAATGCTTTTAAAAAAGTGCTATTTGAGAAAGGAGATGTTTATCAGACAATGGGGGAAAAAATATAATCCAAGACAGCCAGCCATGCTGTCTTGGATTGGTGGGTCATAGGCTGGGTCATTGGTGGATGCTGTAGGCTAGGCAAATGCCATGACCTGCAATTTCAGATTCAATTGATTGCTAGTGACAAGAGTTTTCCCCCCCTGGACCAATCCCAATGTTGAGCTGCTGTCCAGTAATACTGATTGAGAAGCTTCTTTTATGATGCGTCTGCCAGTGTCCGACACAGCAGAATGGGGCCCAGTTCATGAAGACCGCGTTTGCTTTCAAGAGAGGGATGTTTTTGAAACACAAAGCAACGCATTACCAAGGGGGCTGAAATCATTGTAATGGAAAAAGTAGGTACAATCAAATACAATTTTAACTGTCACATGCTTTGTATACAACAGGTGTAGACTAACAGTGCTTACGGGCTTGCTTATGGGTCCTTCAACAATGCAGAGTAAAAAATGAAAAAACATTAAATGAAAGTGACACTGTGAATAATAAAAATAAAGAGTAAAAATAACATGGCTATATATAGGGAGTAGAAAATAAAATGGCTGTATACAGTGCATTCGGATAGTATTCAGACCCCTAGGCTTTTCCACATTTTGTTACGTTATGGTCACTCTGACAGAGCTCAGGAGTTCCTCTGTGGAGATGGGAGAACCTTCCAGAAGGACAACCATCTCTGTAGCGATCCACCAATCAGGTCTTTATGGTAGCGTGACCAGACGGAAGCCACTCCTCAGTAAAAAGGCACATGACAGCCCGCTTGGAGTTTTCCAAAAGGCACCTAAAGGACTCTGACCATGAGAAACAAGATTCTCTGGTCTGATGAAACCAAGATTGAACTCTGGCCTGAATGCCAAGCGTCACATCTGGAGGAAACCAGGCACCGTTCATCACCTGGCAAATACATTCCCTATGGTGAAGCATGGTGATGGCAGCATCATGCTGTGTGGATGTTTTTCAGCAGCAGGTACTGGAAGACTAGTCAGGATGGAGGGAAAGAATATCAGAGCAAAGTACAGAGAGATCCTTGATGAAAACCTGCTCCAGATCTCTCAGGACCTCAGACTGGGGGCAAAGGTTCACCTTCCAACAGGACAATGACCCTAAACACACAGCCAAGACACCGCAGGAGTCTCAATGTCCTTGAGTGGCCCAGCCAGAGCCCGGACTTGAACCCGATCGAACATCTGGGATGGTGTTGTTGATGTTAGCCATGACTAGCCTTTCACAGCATTTCATGGCTACAGCCCAGAGTGCTACAGGGCGATAGTCATTTAGACAGGTTACCTTGGCGTTCTTGGGTACTTGGACTATGGTGTCCTGCTTGAAACATGTAGGTATTACAGACTGTGTCAGGGAGATTCTACTTGCCAGCTGGTCAGTGCATGTTCCGAGTACATGTCCTGGTAATCCGTCTGGCCCTGCGGCCTTGTGAATGTTAACCTGTTTAAATGTCTTACATCGGCTACAGACCACGTGACCACAGTCATCCGGATAAGCTGGTGCTCTCACACATGGTTCGGTCTTGCTTGCCTCGAAGCAAGCATAGAAAGCATTTAGGTCGTTTGCAAGCCCTGCCACATCTGAAGAGCGTCAGAGCCGGTGTAGTAGAAAACAATCTTAGTCCTATATTGACGTAAAAGCTGTAGTTATCCCATCTGAGACTGCTGCTCAATCAAAGACCAGTGGGTGCAGTTATAGAACACATTAGGGATGAACTAGTCAATATCCGGGAGGGGGTCGTAAGGTCAAGCTCAACTAGGCTTGTCATAAGTTGTGCATTAACTTCTTATGGCTGCAGGGGCAGTATTGAGTAGCTTGGATGAAAGGTGCACAGAGGTGCCCATAGTAAACTGCCTGCTCCTCAGTCCCAGTTGCTAATATATGCATATTATTATTCGTATTGGATAGAAAACACTCTGAAGTTTCTAAAACTGTTTGAATGATGTCTGTGAGTATAACAGAACTCATATGGCCTGAGAATTTCAAAAACCTGAGAAAAAAATCGAAAACAGGAAGTGGGAATTCTGAGGTTGGTTGATTTTCAACACAGCCCCTATTGAACACACAGTGGGATATGGATGAGTTCCTAACTTGTCTGATGCCTCTACTGTGAAGTGGGGCCGAAGGAGACATGAAATAGTCAGGTCTACCATGACCTGGCCATGCTCTGACCATGCGCGTTCACATGAGAGGGAGCTCTGTTCCATCGCACATCTGAAGTCAATGTAATTCTCCGGTTGGAACTTTATTGAAGATTTATGTTAAAAACATTCTAAAGTTTGATTCAATACATCGTTTGACATGTTTCTACTGACTGTTACGGAACTTTCGTCTGCTTTTAGTGAATGCGCTTCTTGACTTTGAATTTGTTTACCAAACACGCTAACAAAAATAGCTATTTGGAAATAAATGATGGACATTACCGAACAAAACAAACATTTCTTGTGGAAGTGGGAGTCCTGGGAGTGCATTCCGACGAAGATCAGCAAAGTGAAGATTTATAATGCTTTTTATGAATTTTGTTGACTGCACAATTTGGCGGGTAACTGTATGGCTTCCTTTTGTGGCACAACGCTGTTCTCAGATTATTGAATATTGTGCATTTGCCGTAAAGCTTTTTGAAATCTGACACAGCGGTTGCATTAAGAACAAGTGTATCTTCAATTCTATGTAAAACATGTATCTTTCATCAAAGTTTATGATGAGTATTTATGTTATTTGACGTGGCTCTCTGCAATTTCTCAGGATATTTTGGAGGCATTTCTGAACATGACGCCAATGTAAACTGAGGTTTTTGGATATAAATGAGCTTCATCGAACAAAACATATGTATTGTGTAACATGAAGTCCTATGAGTGTCATCTGATGAAGATCAAAGGTTTGTGATTCATTTTATCTCTATTTCTGCTTTTTGTGACTCCTGTCTGGCTGGAAAAATGACTGTTTTTCTGTGATTTTGCAGTGACATAACATAATAGTTTGTGATGCTTTCGCTGTAAAGCCTATTTGAAATCGGACACTTTGGTGGGATTAACAACAAGATTACCTTTAAAAATGGTATAAGATACATGTATGTTTGAGGAATTTTAATTATGAGATTTCTGTTGTTTGAATTTGGCGCCCTGCACTTTTACTGGCTGTTGTCATATCATCCCGTTAACGGGATTGCAGCCATAAGAAGTTTTAAACATGTAGCCTAGTTGATCATAAAGCTTCTGTGACTGGGATTACTGATTTTAACATTTTATAAAAGAGAAGTGTAGAGAGCCAGACAATGATCTAGTCTCATTACTATCTAGCCAATACCTAGGCCTAAACATTGGCACCTTCACCTACTTTAGCCTCTTATTAGAAGTTGTTACATCCAGCCCAGTCTGAGTTGGACCATTGTGTTTACACAAATAGGTGGGCGTGCGCACATACTTCCACATCCAGTCTAGCTAGTCTGACACACTGTATCCTTCCTATATATATTTTTTTTTCCTTAAGTTTCAATTTAGAATTTACATGCTGCTTGAGACAGAATGTACAACTGCCCCAGGGCCTACCCTGGCATAGTGTAGAAGTGAAATTACTCAAGAAAGACATTTTCTCAAGGCTGAGCCAGAGACAGCTGGATAGAAAAGACCTCCAGATCCAGATGATTGTTTCCCTCACTACAGTACTTCCTGGTCGGGCTCTGTTTCAATGTGTGGCTTACGTAACCCAGTGACAGTGTGATGTATTAAATCGGAGGGGGAGAAACAGTCAAGGCCACGAAGGCGACCTGCCTGCCAGCCGCATTCTGAGCAGCTCTACCCAGGCTCCTCTAGAATGTAGTACACAGTATGCACACACACATTGACTGACTAACTGCTATCCACCATATCAGCAGAGGAAACTCATAACTTCATACTTTCCCACTGATCGGAAAAGCTTCTGATGTGTGCGTGTGGTAGTTAAATAGCAAAGTTAAAGTGGGAAGCCTGATACTTTGACTTTGCACTAGGTATGAGGTTAACTACACCTAAAGGCTTAAAGGGTAGGAAGAGATGAGTTTTTACTCAAAGTAAAAACACAGTGTGATCAAAGAATTAGTTGTAGTCACGAACTACAAACAGTTATATTTTAGTGTTTTTAAATACTTATTCATTGATTTCCGGATATCTTCGGGAACTACCAACAATGCCTGGAAGGCTCAGTAGGTAGAGCATGGTGCTTGCACCACCAGGGTCGTGGGTTCGATTCTCGGGGGCACCCACACGTACAATGTCGCTATTTCTCAACGTCATATGGAGAACCAATGCTACCAAACTATACTGAACAAAAATATAAAATGCAACAATTTCAAAGATTTTTCTGAGTTACAGTTCATAAGGAAATCAATCAATTGAATTTAATTAATTAGGCCCTAATCTATGGATATCACATGACTGGGAAGACATAGGTTGTGTGATAAAACTGCACATTTTAGAGTGGCCTTTTGTTGTCCCCAGCACAAGGCACACCTGTGTAATGATCATGCCGCTTAATCAGCTTCTTGATATGCTACACCTGTCAGGTGGATGGATTATCTTGGCAAATGAGAAATCCTCATTAACAGGGATGTACACAAATTACAGATCAAAAAGCTATTTGTGCAAATGGAAAATTTCTGGGATCGTTTATTTCAGCTCATGAAAAATGGGACCAACACTTTACATATTGCGTTTATATTTTTGTTCCAAACCAAATGTTGGTGCTACTGAGCTACTATGTACAGTTGAAGTCAGAAGTTTACATACACCTTAGACAAATACATTTAAAAACTCAGTTTCTCACAATTCCTGACATGTAATCCTAGTAAAAAATTCCCCGTCTTCGGTCAGTTAGGATCACCACTTTATTTTAAGAATGTGAAATGTCAGAATAATAGCAGAGAGAACGATTTATTTCAGCTTTTATTTCTTTCATCACATTCCCAGTGGGTCAGAAGTTTACATACATGCAATTAGTATTTGGTAGCATTGCCTTTAAATTGTTTAAATTGGGTCAAATGTTGCGGGTAGCCTTCCACAAGCTCCCCACAATAAATTGGGTGAATTTTGGCCTATTCCTCCTGACAGAGCTGGTGTGACTGAGTCAGGTTTGTACGCCTCCTTGCTCGCACACGCTTTTTCAGTTCTGCCCACAAATTTTCTATAGGATTGAGGCCAGGGCTTTGTGATGGCCACTTCAATACCTTGACTTTGTTCCTTAAGCCATTTTGCCACAACTTTGGAAGTATGCTTGGGGTCATTGTCCATTTGGAAGACCCATTTGCAACCAAACTTTAACTTTCTGTCTGATGTCTTGAGATGTTGCTTCAATATATCCACATCAATTTCCATCCTCATAATGCCATTTATTTTGTGAAGTGCACCAGTCCCTCCTGCAGCAAAGCACCCCCATAACATGATGCTGCCACCCACGTGATTTATGGTAGGGGTGGTGTTCTTCGGCTTGCAAGCGTCCCCCTTTATCCTCCAAACATAACGATGGTCGTTTTGGCCAAACAGTTACATTTTTGTTTCATCAGACCAGATGAAATTTCTCCAAAAAGTACGATCTTTGTCCCCATGTGCAGTTGCAAAATGTAGTCTGGCTTTTTTATGGCGGTTGTGGAGCAGTGGCCTCTGCCTTGCTGAGCGGCCTTTCAGGTTATGTCAATATAGGACTTGTTTTACTGTGGATATAAAGACTTTTGTACCTGTTTCCTCCAGCATCTTCACAAGGTCCTTTGCTGTTGTTCTGGGATTGATTTGCACCAAAATACGTTCATCTCTAGGAGACAGAACATGTCTCCTTCCCATGATGTCAAGCAAAGAGGCACTGAGTTTGAAGGTAGGCCTTGAAATACATCAACAGGTACACCTCCAATTGTCTCAAATTATGTCAATTAGCCTATCAGAAGCTTCTAAAGCCATGACATCCTTTTCTGGAATTTTCCAAGCTGTTTAAAAGGCACAGTCAACTTAGTGTATGTAAACTTCTGGCCCACTGGAATTGTAATACAGTAAATTATAAGTTAAATAATCTGTCTGTAAACAATTGTTGGAAAAATGACTTGTGTCATGCACAAAGTAGATGTCCTAACCAACTTGCCAAAACTATAGTTTGTTAACAATAAATTTGTGGAGTGGTTGAAAAACAAGTTTTAATGACTCCAACCTAAGCGTTTGTCAACTTCTGACTTCAACTGTACATCCACGAAGAAACCATATACATTTGTGCAAAAAACTGCAAAAATGTTCCTACGTTTGGTAGTGGTAGTCGAACGAGCGAGTTGTAGTAGTTGGTCATTTGTAGCTAGTGAGGTAATACCCACAAGGACAACTCATTTGTGGCCCAAAAACAATAAGCAAGCTTTGAAATTGGAACGGTTTGTCCGGTTGAAGTGAGCAGATTGGAGTATGGGAACCGTGCGCACGTCTACTGTACAAGGTGCTCATTTCACCCCGGAGGACTCCGATGGCTTAGTATAACCAGTGGAGGGCAGGATTCGGAATGAGACTGACTGAAACCAGGTGCTGTGCCAAGCGTGAATGTGAACCCTGCAACCTATATTTCCTACCGATCTACCAGTACAACACGAGTGTAAATTCAATGTGGATTTACTTCACTATATTGCTATTGGATTAGCTAGCTGACTCTCCCTCCGAATGCCTCTCATTGGCTCTTCTTTGACTTTGGTAGCTAAACTCAGCCATCAAATCAGTAAGTCTCCGCTCTCTCTACTTTATATTAGCTAGATTTTTTTTGTTGTGTTCCGCTTATGTGTCTTTGTAGAGCAAAACTTATTGTGGAAGGTACTACGCAGCATACAGACCCCCCTTGCGCATTCAACGTCGTCAAGTTATGTCGAGTTTCCTTGTAGGTCTATTTGGCGGAGAAACTGAAGCCAGCTGTATAGCTTATTGGCTGTTTCTGTTTATGAGTCTTTTATTAAAGAATGTGAAACAATGTTGCACCTGTTTGATTCTTTTCATTAAAATAATGCATAGCTGTCCTTAATATGGCCTAAAATAAAATGTGTTCATATGGGCAAAATATTATATATAGGCTATAGCATACTGAATTTGATCAGTTATAAAAATAGAACATTTCATGCGAGAAAAAAAAAATTCTGCTAAAAGGTCAACATTTGAAAGTTTCAATTAAAACAATTATCTGTTGTATGACTATAGAAATGGAACCATTGTGATTTTAGAGACAAAGTAACAATAGCCTATGATTAAAGAGCTATACTGGGCTCTCACCATCATTATTATTATTCTAATCATTAGAATTTAATCAAGTCACAATTATCAGCTTTGGTACTGACATCAGTGAGCAGGCTTTCTGAGTGAGGAGAGACATGGGTAGGCCTACTAATGAAAATTATGAAATTAGAGCTACAGAAATCCAATGTTAATATAAAATACCTGCCTTTCCGCCAACATTTTAACAGTCTAATAAGTCCATTTAATATAAGACATCACAAAATCCTCCCTGAAGACCATGGGCTGACAGGGATCCTATTTGCAGGTGTGAATTTTTTTTAAGTTTCCTAAAATAATTTCCTGCAATTCTACATAATGTCTTCATTATTGCCTTTCCTGTCTTATCCTACCTCATTTGCACATGCTGTATATAGATTTTTCTATGCATTATTGATTGTATGTTTGTTTATTCCATGTGTAACTCTGTGCTGTTGTATGTGTCTGCTTTGCTTTATCTTGGCCAGGTCGCAGTTGCAAATGAGAACTTGTTCTCAACTAGCCTACCTGGTTAAATAAAGGTGAAATAATTGTTTTTTTAAAATGTAAAATTACATTCATATTTTTTAATACCAAAAATGACAAGATAAAACTAAAGACCCATGTCTTAAACAAAATCAACAGCATAGGCCAATGAGTTTTATCTCCAAGTTATGCTGGATGCCTGGTTCTTTCAGCGTCCGGAACATCAACTGGAGGAGCACCTAACATACTTTCAGGCGACATGGGTAGAAGAGAAGGTCGGATGCATTGGAAGAAAGCCAATGTTACCAAAAGGTATGTCTTGTTTACCATAACAATGGCTTTATCATTCTTAATGACAGCATGCCCAAGGCCAATAATACTAATCTGCTTCTCTTTTCTATATTTTCTGAATTATAGAACTGCTATGATGCTGGCTGCAAGACTTGGTAAAGACCAACAACGGAGTGGAGGGCTGACATAACATTTACTTGGTGCTATCCACCCCACCAATTGAAAGTTCATTGAGGCATTGCAACGACAGTATCAGAGGTGAAATGAGAATGGAGCAGCAACTTGCTGACATTCCACCGCAAGCAATGGAAGGATCTGAAGTCACTGGTTCAGAAGTACACCACGACTAAACAGCTGGAGTCTTACCTGAAGAGCGTTGCCTACACTTTCAAGTTACATTTTGGAGTATTCACAACTGCATCTGAGAAATCGTTGCAGCAAGCCTACTTGGACACTTCTTCAATTTCAACCCTTTCAATAACTCCAAAATCCTTATAAGACCAGAACATTAAGCACATTCTTGGACGATTTGTTCTGAATTTGTTTATATGGCGCTGCATTGTCATGTAACCTACTCTTACTTGTTCGTATTTTTTGGTTATTTTAAATAAATGTTTTAGGCATACTTATTTTTCCCCCATAATTTTTGGTGTTTTGCTAAGCTTTTTTGTTGATAAAGGTTTTATAGTGAATGGTTGGTGTTAATGGGTGGTGTAAACATTAGATAAAAACGGAAAATACATTCTTTCAAACTAAAACACATTGTAGAAACAAGATATTGGCTGTTTTTAGCCTTCAGCCATATGAACAAATTTATCGGCCACATTATTTGAAAATTTGTTAAATGGCGTTATGTATTTCCAAAATGTTGGTTTACTTTAACGTAGCTGTAAGCTAGGTGTTGATAGCAATTGGTTAATGTAACATTAACAGGATAGTAGGGCTAACTTTAG
The DNA here is from genome assembly GCF_016432855.1 of Salvelinus namaycush. NCBI lineage: Eukaryota > Metazoa > Chordata > Actinopteri > Salmoniformes > Salmonidae > Salvelinus > Salvelinus namaycush. The sequence continues at coordinate 16,527,201 of NC_052335.1, read as the reverse complement.
CAGGCTAGCAACCTTGCAAGCTGATTTGTAAATATAAATTCATAAAGTATTTGCTTGGTAGTTGGCTGACATTGTATTGAAACCAATAGTTATGAGTACCTACGATTGTTTAATTTAAAGTTATACATTTTACGTTATTTCTGTTAAGAGTTTACATTGTGGGGAATAGGCTGGCTTGCAGGGTCCTCCATATTGCATCACACCCTGCAAATGTTATTTCAAGCATGACGTCAGCATTCTTTGGTATTCTGATCAGTTTTATGTAATAACTCGAAAAAAGAAATTGAGGTGTAACTTCACATTGGGACTTTGATACGTATTGTAATGAAAATCCATATGTTATGTTTATGCTATCTGCCCTTTAAGACAAACCACACTGCAGATGTGCAAAGTATGAGATGGAAAGATTGAGAGCATGCCACAGAGAGAGAATGTGAGGGGCTCACAACTGTCTCTGACATGTTTAAACATATCAGCTACTGCAAAGCAAGTTAGTTACTGAACCTCTATACGAAAAGACAACCCAGTAATAAACCGAAGACACCATCTTGTCGTGTGAACAGTATGTTTAAAAATAAGTCTTAACCTGAACCAGTTTCACAACATAGCGAAGTGTTGAACAACTTCACTCTGAATATTACACATCCAACATTACGCGTTCAGCTAACTGGCTTCATGAAATGCAGATTCACATTTTCAATGTGTCAAGATCATCCCCTCCATACTTTGGGTGTGGAACTGAGACTGTCGAAAGTCAATGAAATGTGTCAAACCTATTTGACACAATATTTGCAAGAAAGCTATCCAAGGGCAAACCTAGCTTGGAATGCTGTACAAAAATAACAAGCAGTAGGAGGGAAATGTTGCTTCTTAGCTAACGTTACTTAAGTCTCAAAGCACAACCCTTGTAGCTAAGTAAACAAACAAGTACAAAGGCGAAGGTGGAGAAGATGGCATCCCATTTGCTTTTCCACTGGAGCTATTAAAACATTGAAATTATTAGTTGGTGCTAACTACTGTACATGCATACAGCAGCCATTACTCCTGACGCAAAAACATGGCCATTGAATTGCCTGGTTAGCGCCAACTATGTAGTTAGATAATTGAGTTAACTTGCTGACAAGATGCAGCTAATGACAGCATGGAAGCTATGGATTTAGCTAGCTATCTGACATTATCACGTCTTGATGGTAGCTAACTTATTGTAACTAGCTAGCTAACTTAACGTTTGTGGATTGATCCATCTCACAAGGAGCATAACTTTACTCAAAATCCAGTCACGATTGATGATGTCAATGTATCCCTCTTATTGGTTAAAGCAAGGCAATTTGAAGCGGGGAACATCGGATAAGCATAACGATAAACAAAAACCACACAACGAAAATACTCACCCATACTGTCCTTCAATGTGGCCAGGACCGTCTCGATATATGAGATGTTTGGAATCTGCTATCCGGTTGCTTGAGTTATATAGCAGCTTGAATGCTAGCTACTGTATGTGTATTTAATTCAATACCGATAATCAAGTTTAGCACACCGTTACTTAAGCCATTCGTCTTTGCTTGAACAGCCAAACAAACCTATCTTTGTAGCTAATGATATCAAGATTATTGTACAGGAAGTTATCCCGAAAGTCTCCACCTTTCTTAGACTTGCCTGAAACTACGCCTGCCACACACATACAAAACAGAAGGAAACACCGCGATATTTAGAAAGGAGAGTCCCGCGAGAGGAAGTTGGACTGCCATTCGTTCATTAGCCGAGAGCATGAACAGTGTAATGGTTTGGGGATCAAAGAAGTCCATCACTTGAATCAGTGTTGAGCGTCAACGGTGGCCATTAGTTTCCTGGTGAACATTCGTTTTGACATTTGCATCATCAGACGACAATCGGCCCATGGGGGCGACATGGGACCATGGAGCCTATCTTGACCATATTGTAGTGAATTCGGGGGTAGCCCTGACCGGATCCGAGTCCAGCGAATATAATGGTCATTCCGCGCTTTCATTGTATTAAATAGGTAACTAATATATTTTATTTTATATTTGTTTCTTATAAATAAATATTTGAGCTTGTGAATGGCACTGTGTGATGAAACTACATATTCACGTAGTGTCCCATACCACTTCTTGAGAGAGAGAGAGAGAGAGAGAGAGAGAGAGAGAGAGAGAGAGAGAAAGAAAGAGAGACAGAGAGAGAAGAGTGAGAGAGAGAGGTGTGTATGTGGTGGGGGGTACACACCTTGGTGCTCTGGCCCAAAAGCCAATCTGTCACATTTCATAATTCCCCTGTTTAATTGACCAAATAATGGCATGTGAGGTTTATGCTGAGAGTTATTTTAGTGGCCAATTCGCAGACTGAGATGAGGGATAAATACAGGGAGAGCTAGACAGTCTCTCTCTCTGTGTGTATGTGCATCCTACATGCCATGAATCATTGTTAGCGTGTGTTTGTTCTACGTCAAACTCAGTAGGGTTCTCCCCAGCTGTTCTGACAAAATTACATTTTCACATTAAATGCACAATATCTTTGCATCGTATACTGTGCAGGGGAGCAGATTTATCAGCCTACTGTCAATGTACTGAGACATGCAGAGTTTATGCTTTTCAAACATCTATTTTGTTGCTATTATTTGAACTGCTAAAGCTCACAGTTTTCCTATGTAGACTGCATTATGATTAGGGCTTGGGTTTTTTCCTGACCACATTACCTGACGAGGAAAAAGTTGGGGACCTATAGTATAGCAAATTGTTAAAATAACGATATCAATTATATACCTAGGCTATGACTAGGGCCCAAGTTTCTCCTTGTCAGTTCATATGCTCAGGAAAAATCGCTGGTCCTAAATTCCGATGAAGAGTTGGTCCAGTGAGTCCCATCTGTCTCCCCTGTCCCCTCTTAACAGAGAAATCCATGTTTGGCCTATCTGTACTACATGCAGTGTCACTTTAAAAGGAAGTACAGAGTGCAAATTCGCTTGAGTGGGTCCATTTGAGAAGAGTATCAACATCCTATAGAAAGCAGCGTAAACACAAATTATATTCAAATGAATCTAACCACAGAAATGCTAAACATGGAGGGACACCAGGGCCGGCTCAGACTGGGGAATAGAGATCTAGTTTATAGTAGAGAATGAAGATTCAGTACCATCACTTTGATCTCTTATTGGTATGTTTTATGGTTCATTCAGTCAAATAAATACACACACTAAACTTTTACAGTAATACTGCAATGGCAAGCAAAGTACCAACTATTTTCAGTTACTGTATATTGAAACTGTATACTGGGAATATATGTTATATTATTAATGCAATCACTGTCAGAAAACAATGGACTTTAATTTGCTGGTTGCTGGCTTTTATACTATAGCCTATGTCTCTGATCAGTGAACATTGACACTTAGAGCGATGTGCTGCCACCTTGTGTTGAAAATCCTAACATTGACACAGAGTGTAATCTGAAATCCTTTTTGAAAACTATGGTATGTATACTGAACTAAAATACTGTATAAATGCAACATGTAAAGTGTTGGTCCAATGTTTCATGAGCTGAAATAAAAGATTCCAGAAAGGTTCCATATGAATAAAAAGCTTATTTCTCTCAAATGTTGTACACAAATTTGTTTACATCCCTGTTAGTGAGCATATATCCTTTGCCAAGATAATCAATCCACCTGACAGGTGTGGCATATCAAGAAGCTGATTAAACAGCATGATCATTACACAGGTGTACCTTGTGCTGGGTACAATAAAAGGCCACCATAAAATGTGCAATTTTGTCACACAACACAATGCCACAGATGTCTCAAGTTGAGGGAGCATGCAATTGGCATGCTGACTGCAGGAATGTCCACCAGAGTTGTTGCCAGAGAATGTAATGTTAATTTCTCTACCATAAGCCGCCTCCGTTGTTTTACATAATTTTGCATTATGTCCAACTGGCCTCACAACCGGAGACCACGTGTAACCACGCCAGCCCAGGACCTCCACATCTGGAGAAGTGTGCTCTTCACGGATGAATCCCGGTTTCAACTGTACCGGGCAGTTGGCAGACAGTGTGCATGGCGTTGTGTCAGCGAGCGGTTTGCTGATGTCAACATTGTGAACAGCGTGCCGCATGGTGGTAGTGGGGTTATGGTATGGGCAGGCATAAGCTACAGACAACGAACAAAATTGCATTTTATCGATGGCAATTTGAATGCAGAGATACCGTGATGAGATCCTGAGGCCCATTGACGTGCCATTCATCCGCCGCCATGACCTCATGTTTCAGCATGATAATGCACGGCCCCATGTCACAAGGATCTGTACACAATTCCCGGAAGCTGAAAATGTCCCAGTTCTTCCATGGCCTGCATACTCATGTCACCCATTGAACATGTTTGGGATACTCTAGATCGACGTGTATGACAGCGTGTTCCAGTTCCCTTCAATATCCAGCAACTTCGCACAGCCATTGGAGAGGAGTGGGACAACACTCCACAGGCCACAACCAACAGCCTGATCAACTCTATGCAAAGGAGATGTGTTACGCTGCACGAGGAAAATGGTGGTCACACCAGATACTGACTGGTTTTCTGATCCACGTCCCTACCTTATTTTTTAAGGTATCTGTGACCAACAGATGCATATCTGTATTCCTAATCATGTGAAATCCATAGATTTTTGTTTTTACGCAGAGGCTAGTGGAATTAATGCATTTATTTCAAATGACTGATTTCTTTATATGAACTGTAACTCAGTAAAATCTTTGAAATTGTTACATGTTGTGTTTATATTATTGTTCAGTGTATTTAAGCTAATTGTAAAATAGTGAACCCTACTGTCTTGTCAGGGGGGGTGCAAAGCATCAGGAGTCAGGCATGATTCCGGTGCAAAACTGAGAAGGTGAATAAAACTGGATTTTAAAAATGTATAGACTATTGGACGTTGCCGAACCTTGACAGAGGTAGACTTACAAAATAACAAACAATAATGTAAATTGCCAAATCGGAACTGTGAAACTACAACCAGTTAGAAAGTCAGATATTGCAGAGTTTACTAGGTCCCGATTAGCACGTGAATGCGGAGTCTAGAGTGTGGAGTTTGGTGCCAAGTGAGGCAAATGTCACACTAATGTTAGACGTAGCTTAGGCTACTCTCACTTGCCTTTAGTAGGCCTATTTATCACAAATTCATAAAGGCCTATACTCAATTTATTTTAGAAACATATCACACAAGATAATACAATAGCCAACAATAGGCTACTTAAATAAACACAGAATACAGAGTTTGATTATAGATGATAGAGCAGTTACAGTAGGCTAAATATTATTTTTTTTTAACTTCAGAAGACAGTCAAGACACATCCACTCGTCAGGTTGTAACAGACCAAAATGACCAGCAGAGGTCCAACTTAATGTTCCTATTGCAGCAGTTGGCTTGTGGAACAGAGTCTGAGAAAGATAGACACAAACAGAGGAGTAGACCTATGCTGAATAGAACTGCCTCTAAGATTAGTAGGCAATTTATATTAGATATCTATAAGGCATTTCAAAATGTCTAATTGTTTTGTAGCTAGTGGACAACTGGTAAAATATTTTAATATATTATGCTATCAATATCAAGAAGGTTGATGAAGATCAGCCTATCATTTCAATTCCTAAAAGTGGCATGCATTCTCTCCCAAAACATCTCAAGGCCGCACGTTCATTTAATTCTAAAGCATTAGTAACAAATATAAAAACGATATATATAAAAGGCTCGGACTGAAATATATTATTAATATAAAGTACCCACTGGGCACAGACGTCAATTCAAAGTCTATTCCACATTCAATGTAATTTCATTGAAATGATGTGAAACAACGTTGATTCAACCACATCCCATGCCCTTCTGGTGTAGCCTAAATCCCCAGGGAATGTCAAACATATTTTTATCCCACATGTACCAGATGAGTGAATTAAGCAGACTCTTAAAACCTGCCAACTAGCATTTTTCACTAGATATTTGCCCTACTTCCTGGTCACATTTCAACAGATACTGAGCACCCAGCAGTCCCCATAACATTATTTTATACTTGATTAAAACATTTGATTTGAGCGCAGAACTTGGAGACACTTCTCACCTTCCTATATCTGGTTATATTTAAAGCAATCTAGTGACATTTAATCTGAGGGCAACAGAGATGCCCCTAAAGCGAAGGGAAGGAAATCCATGTTGAATGTCACGTCACAGCTTGAGTGCACAGGAATGTTGGCCAGGCAGGCGAATCCCCAGACAGTCTCTGGCACTATATCTGCATTTTCTATCCATCTACTGAGTCACTATCCAACTTACATAGTGGCATGTGAGGGCTTTTTCCCATTTCATCCCTTTATCTCCCCGTGCACGTCAGATATAGTGTTGCGCTCCTCGATCCGCTGGCTCTATTTGGAGTCACTGTCTGAAGGCAAAGCACAATATCCTGCATCACTGATGCTGGACCTGGGCCATTGCTTTTCCACTGACACACATGAATTGAACGGCTCATTCAGCTGTGTAGTAGACATGGCAGTCTCATGGTAATAATGGTTTGGGGATTAAACAGAGAATTCCCATTCTTAAAATGTGCAGAGTCCGCATGACTGTGCCAATATGAACCCAATCCCACTGTTTGTGTGACATGCAAAAATATGTGCAAATCCCCTATCACAAAACAGAAAGTATGGGTGAAGGCTACCATTTGGTAGTGGATCTTTTAGCTTTTTTAAAATCACAGAACAGCATGCTAAAATAGGGTGACATCCCATCCCTGTGCTCGACAATGGACTAATTGTCCATTAATTGACATTGTGAGCGAGGAGTAAAACATAGGGAAATTATGTGATTTGCCCTAGTTTAAATATGCCTTGGGGTGGCAGAGTTAAAGGTCCAATGCAGCTGTTTTTATCTCAATTTCAAATAATGTATGGGTAACAATTAAGCACCTTACTTTGTTTTCAATTAAACTGGTAAAAAAAATACAAAAATAACATATTAGCAAAGAGCAATTTCTCAAGCAACAAAGTGGTCTGTGTAGGGAGGTGAAAACTAGCTGTTATTGGCAGAGAGGTTTGGAACTCTTTCTTATTGGTCTATTAACTAATTTTCCGCCTGGTGATGTCATCAGGCAGGTCAAAACTCCATCCCATAAAAACAGGCTGAAATTTCAGGCGGTCTTTTCAAACAGCTCTTACACTAAAAGGGCATTAGCATAATTTTCACAAATTCACAGCATTATTCCAACCTCACAGGGTGGAAATATATATAAAACACAGATAAATATCACGTTTTTGACTGCACTGGGCCTTTAAAGCCCACTGTACATATTTAAAGGTATACTTCGGGATTTTGGCAATTTACTTCCCCAGAGTCAGATGAACTTGTGGATACCATTGTTATGTCTCTTCATGCAGTTTGAAGTTGCTAACTAGTGTTAGCTCAATTGCTAACTATCGTTAGCACAATGACTTGCTAACTCTATGCTATAACAGCTGTTACCATTGACATCCAGTCATTGTGCTAACGTTAGATCAGTCAATATTTGTCTATTGTATTATCTATAATCTACATAGCTTCATCAACATGAAATGTAACCTCAGTTTGAGCCTAAGAGTTATTTTCCATGCTGGTGTATTTGAAAGTAAAGGACACCAGACATATAAAGCCGACATACTGTATTTTCATTTGTCTCCCAATGTAAATGCAATTTCTTCCTGGAAACTGAGTCAACTGCGTTTGGTTTGGGCGAGCGGAGCGCCAGTACCGAGTTTCGTTGGTGACGTCTGTCGCCAGTACCCGCCCTATTCAGTCATCGCCCTGGCTTTGCTGCATAGACCGCACAGGAACCTGGACCAAAGGAGGCAGAATTTCAGTTTCTTATCCATTATCGCTATGGGAATTATACAATTCTTTCAGAACCAATCTCTCATCTCATACTATCTGAAGCTAGTCCACCCTCGCCACACAGACTATAAAAAACTGCCGGTTGAAGGAACACCAGCAGTAGATTGTTGGTATTGCTTCATAGCCAGTAGTGTTTCTAGAATATGTGCCCTGCTCATGCAGGAATGATGTACCACCCTGTGCGATGAGAAGTAGCCAAACATTTGCTCAGAACTGGAAAATGTCAGTGCTCTGTGTGTCTGTGGCGGTAAGTACAAGACACCTTTGTCTATTATTTTATTCTTATTATAGGAGTAACGTTACTCCCCGGCAGGTTCTCGATTTAAAGAGACATCGCCTATTTTTGCGTATGTCCCGATTTAAACTTGCCGGTATGTGCAATTAGTCAAGTGAATATATTGTTAACTTTGATTATTCTATAATTCATGTATTGTACAGGTAATATAGTATAATAGGCTACTACATCTATATATATATATATATATATATATATATATATATAAAACACATCTATTGTCAGAACAGAATGGAAGGATGGAGAACAATAGCACAAATATGACTCTATTGTTTGCCCAATGAGAATGGCACAAATATTCATCATATTGCAGGTTACCTGTAAATGGGAATAATTTATTGTTATTATCTAGCATGAATTCATTGTACACGAATTTACTGTAAAATATTTATGATATATAATATCATCTTAAGAAGCACTGTATTCAAACAGCTTTCATGGGACTCTACCCCTATGAGATCATATATGTACTGAAAACATCCCATACAAAGACGTCAGGTTCACATACAAAGACTTGAGGCTTTGTTTCTCCATGCTGGAGAAAAACATAGGGAAAACATTGACTACATTTGAAATGCTGTAGTGGATGTTGACCCACCCTGCCTCCATCCAATTTAACACGTATATTTAAGTAATGTTTTCATTTATACATAGATCCATGTATTTTGGCCTTATTAATATTTCGGGAATGGACTCAGAACTTACAGTGCAGGGCAATGTATATATGAGCGCTATACCAACATATCAGCCAGAGAGAACATACCAAATAGAAATCTATGCATGTTTATTTACCAATTTATACAATTTTTTATTTATTTGTATTATCTGGACAAATCCTGATAGTAGGGTGGTATCTAACCTTCTTTACAGATAATGTAGTCCATCATCCACTACAATCAATGATTAACATTTAAGCAGTATATGGGGTGTCCTTATCTCCTAGCATCACCATGGAACAGATATTTTAACAAAATTATATTTTCCATTCAAATATTACAATGCATGTCAGTCAGTTCTGTGTTTGGGCCCCTCTGTGCATCTTCTCTCAGGCGAAGTCCACTGGTTGTTTGTGATGCGTTGTTGGCAGTACATTGTGACATTAGCAAGAATATTCTTCACTGGCCCATGAAGGAGGAGGCTCCACTGGCTTTTGTCAGTGATAAATGAGGCATGACTGCATCCTAACAGACTCACTTTTCCTCTCCGTTTAGTTGCATGATGATGTTGCAACAGGTGCTGGTTTGGTTGTGTGTTATCTGGTACTGTAATGGCTTATGGAAATCTCAATGATGTTCAAGATACACACAGAGTTACTTTTGCACTGTTGTGGCAAACATCCATATCTTCCATGTACAACAGCACAGATAGGATGTGAGCTAAATGTTGTGGATGATACCAGAGGCTCTGACAACAACAATGGAATGCAGCATGTTGCGGCACATGTATGTACTGTATATGCGGTTATTTTTAAGATAATGTCAGGAAATGTAAAAAAAATATATTTTAAAAAATACACCTGCCTAATGGCAGTGTGTCTGTCCATTTCCGTATCAGATTTCTGATGAATACTTTCCCTTTGTGTGTGCTCAGAGATATGCTTGCCTATGCAGTCGGCAAAATTTTGAGGCGTTACCTAACACATGGACAGGCACATGCACACTCACATGCACACACACACACACACTCACAATCACAGGGGTTGTCATCATGTGCACTCGACCCCTAGACCTTAGGTACATAACTGACAGTATACTTAGGGAACTGGGTGTGCCATCTTGTCACAGATGTCTCATGCAGAACATGTGAAGATGGATCACATCATCCTCTCACAGTAAGGATGACAAATTGTTGAAACCGAAAGATGGTTCTGGTTCAACATGTCACTGAACCATGTTGATTGAAAACCATTGCCCAAACGCCTAAGCATTTTCTTTGTGTTACTGTTGGGTGTATGATGTGCAAAGAGGCCCTGTACAAAGGGGTTGTGTGCGTCTTGGGGCAGGCGTGTTGTTGTTGGAGGTTGAATTACAGAGTGTTCAGGCAGGCAGTGCAGATTTTGCTGAGTCTGGCTGTCTCCAGGAACCAGCCCTGCAACCAGCAGTAGCACTGCAGTGACACGGCATAAACGGGCTGGCCCATCCTTTCCTCTCCTCTCTTCCCTCTGTCCTCCAGCCAGGGAGGTAGCATACTGATATCACTATCACTAACCTCCTGGGGTTCAGCTCGAAACATATGAGTCATAGAACTAGTGATGCTATGGTTTTAGCGTTTCCCTTCAGTATTAATAATGTCCTATCAACAGATGTGTAGCCTATACACATCCATCATGTATCAAATGTATTAGATTTAGAGGATACTACTGAATAGATATCTACAAACAAGATTATACTACAGTATGTATCCCCTTCTCTTTGTATCCTGCATGGCAGGTATGAAATGCTGAAGAGGCTTGAGGTAGATTCAGAGTAATAGAGGTAGTTATCAGTGATTCATGGCCACTCACAGACGGTGAGGTGTGGTGTTGATGGGCAGTCTCCTGACAGGATGCCAGCAGTGCGTTTTTTCAAACAGGAGATGCAGGGACATGAACCTGCTCTCTTATCTGAGCTAGAAGGGAGGGACATTCACTCGCTCTCTCTCACACACACACACATTCACACACACCGCTTTTCAGGCCACCAAACCATTGTACCTGCAGTGTGTCACGTTGAATATTACCAGTTGCACACTTGCTTTTTATTGGGTAAATATGTGATGTGGCTGGAGCTGGAACATTTTGTTCCTCATGATCATCATCAACAGGCAGAGTGTGTGGGCTAAAAATGAGATGGTTTGAGTAATGATGTTGCCCTTAATTACCCCTAATCTTCAAATGTGCTTTCCTTCTCAAGGGGTCGATTTTCACATGATGATTTTACATAACCGAATGAAACTCAGAAGATTCTACAAAAAATGTAGTCCTGGGACCACTGTTATTGTTTAGTAATGAGTCCTGGGAAGTGGACAGACCCCTTAGGGCCCCTGGTCTGTAGAGGGGAATTTGTCCAGTCATCTGCAGAATTTGATGACTGTCTCCTCCAGTGCCTGACTTCAAATATGCATGGCATTGTTTTAAAAAGGTAATTAAGACTAGGGTTTGTAGAGGTGGTTACATTCCCCAGCACAGACGTTGCATGCATCAAACAATGGTTGCATGCCACATCATTGACTGTGCCATCAGGCACCAGATTGCTATAACACATGGGGCGTGTTGCTCTGCCCAGGCATTGCTGACGCAGGCCAGATCTTAAAATGCCTGGATAGGTATTTTACTTATCAGATAGCTGCTAACCACATCAAATATTATAGCAATCTTGTGCCCAACGGCACAGTAGATGGTGTGGCATGCAACCATTGGTCAATTCATGCGACGTCTGAGCAAGGGAACGCAACCTTGATGTGGTTAGCTGATACATAAATGACCTATCCAGGCATTGTAAGATCTGGCATGCGTCAGCAACGCCTGGGCAAAGGAATGTGCCCATGGTTAGGCGCAATTGCGCAACAAATTGTTGTTTCTGAAGGGAGGCCCAGACTTTGAAAAGTGTGTAAACCATTAAAAGCACTCTGGATTTGCCTCCTAACTTTTAACAGGGTCCTGCATGTACAGAAAGTGATGATGCAGCTTCCCTTGCTCTCCCTGCCTATCAGCGGTTATTACCTCCAACATCATATTTCTGTGATAAATTGACACCCTGGCCCAAAAAAATTGAAAAAAAGAGTCACATCCCAGCCAGCTCCACATTTAAGAGAGGAAATAAAACATGCATTAGGGCTAGACTGGATGTACTGTAAATACAGTGAAAGGATTGTAGGAGGGCTGTTGTGGATGCGGAACACATTCAAGCCCATAATCACTTCAGAATGGCAGCGTTTACTGGTCCTGAAAGAATTCCCTTCAGCGAAAGTCAAACAGAAGGTCATCACACATCAACAGAACATTGGCTACTCTGTTTTTTCACCAGATAACATGTTGATGAAGTTCCTCAATGTGCTGTTTAGAACATCAGCCAAGTTGTGGTACCACCCCTAAAAAAATAATAATAATACAAAAAAAAAAATTGTGGTACCTGTAATTTGAATGGATTTTAAGTGCTTACTATTGAGAATCTAACATATTTTCATGTCCCTTGGCTGGATGTGCTTACCATACGGTGAATTCAGAAAGTATTCAGACTCCTTGACTTTTTCCACATTTTGTTATGTTACAGCCTTATTCTAAAATTGATTATATCGTTTTTTCCCCTCATCAATCTACACACAATGCCCCATAATGCCAAAGCAAAAACTATTTTTTCAAAATGTTTGCCAAAAAACGGAAATATCACATTTACATAAGTATTCAGACCCTTTACTCAGTACTTTGTTGAAGCACCTTTGGCAGCGATTACAACCTTAAGTCTTCTTGGGCATGGCGCTACAAACTTGGAACACCTGTATTTGAGGAGTTTCTCCCATTCTTCTCTGCAGATCCTCTCAAGCTCTGTCAGGTTGGATGGGAAGCGTCACTGCACAGCTATTTTTAGGTCTCTCTATAGACGTTAGATCGGGTTCAAATCCGGGCTCTGGCTGGGCCACTCAAGGACATTTAGAGACTTGTCCCAAAGCCACTCCTGCGTTGTCTTGGCTGTGTACTTAGGGTGGTTGTCCCGTTGGAAGGTCAAACTTCACCCCAGTCTGAGGTCCTGAGCGCTCTGCAGAAGGTTTTCATCAAGGATCTCTCTGTACTTTGCTCCGTTCATCTTTCCCTCGATCCTGACTAGTCTCTCAGTCCCTGCCAATGTAAAACATCCCCACAGCATGATGCTGCCACCACCATACTTCACCATAGGGATGGTGCCGGGTTTCCTCCAGACGTGATGCTTGGCATTCAGGCCAAAGAGTTCAATATTGGTTTCATCAGACCAGAGAATATTGTTTCTCATGGTCTGAGAGTCTTTAGGTGCCTTTTGGCAAACTCCAAGTGGGCTGTCATGTACCTTTTACCGAGGAGTGGCTTCCGTCTGGCAACTACCATAAAAGGCCTGATTGATGGAGTGCTGCAGAGATGGTTGTCCTTCTGGAAGGTTCTCCCATCTCCACAGAGGAACTCTAGAGCTCTGTCAGAGTGACCGTCGGGTCTTGGTCACCTCACTGACCAAGGTCCTTCTCCCCCGATTGCTCAGTTTGGCTGGGCGGCCTGCTCTAGGAGGAGTATTGGTGTTTCCCAACTTTTTCTATTTAAGAATGATGGAGGCCACTGTGTTCTTGGGGACCTTCAATGATGCAGACATTTTTTGGTACCCTTCCCCAGATCTGTGCCTCGACACAATACTGTCTCTGAGCTCTACGGACAATTCCTTTGACCCCATGGCTTGGTTTTTGCTCTGACATGCACTGTCAACTGTAGGACCTTTTATAGACAGGTGTGTGCCTTTCCAAATCATGTCCAATCAATTGAATTTAACACAGGTGGATTACAATCAAGTTAAAGAAACATCTCAAGGATGATCAATGGAAACAGGATGCACCTGAACTCAATTTCGTGTCTCAGAGCAAAGGGTCTGAATACTTATGTAAATAAGGTATTTCTTGTTTTTAATTTTTAATACATTTGGAAACATTTCTAAGAACATGTTTTCCCTTTGTAATAATGTGGTATTGTGTGTAGATTGTTGAGGAAAAAACATAATTGAATCCATGTTCGAATAATGCTGTAACGTAACAAAATGTGGAAAAAGTCGAGGTGTCTGAATACTTTACGAATGCACTGTAAATATTAAAATAACTAAATACAACCATGTTGAGCTCGCCTTGATTAAAAATAGACGGATATATATTTAGTCTCTTTACAAAGTTATTTCAATTCATTTTTTGGATCTATTATAGGTTGTAGCAACAACACCAAAAGACTGATGACAACAGAAAAACTCAACATTCTATTAGTACTAATGGAATTATATTGATTGTAGACATAATATACTTATCCATAGTCCCAGTCGGTATTAGATAGAACATCGCGTCCCTGCCCGCCTCTGGGGAAAACAACCTGTGGTTACATAGGTTAACCCACAGTAAAAACTTGACATTTTTCAAACCCAATTTTCTTGTTGTCTACATGTTTTAGTGTATTACAAAACTACATTTAAGAAAAGTACAAGATGTTTAAAGATTACTTTTCAACATTGCCTGCTCCAGAGCATTCTCACTGCATACAAAACATAATATTGTAGGGCTTCCATCACTCATGCCCCTTTTTATGACGGTGCTAGCAGTCACGTGAGTGCTAGCTAGCTACCGACCGGAACATTAAGCTAGTCAAGATCAACAACCACAAACAAACGGACTATACAGCTACAAGTGGTGAGTGGTGGTACAAATGGACTATACTAAACAAGTTAAATGTCTTACCTGTGACGAAATGTTTTCCACACACATAGCTATGTGTAGCCTACTTCGACACCAGGTCCCCACATTTCCCACTCTCCCACGCCAAATAGCCTAAAGTCACAGGGCTCTTCTTGCAGTATGTATTTCCCTACATGGGAGACTTGCAAACCGTAGGGTTGGGATTTTTGACCTGGTTACATGTACATTGAACACAACAGCAGCTTTTCGGCATTTTCTGTTATTTCTGTATAACAAAAAATCGACAATGAAGTTGTGGGCGTAGTCGTAGGAGAATTTCTTATTATTACGTGAATATTGACTCGGAGTATTCCATAGTGGTGGCATCGTTAGAGCATGACCCATGACCAAGCTTCTGTCACATTACAGTAAGTGAGAAAGCCCAGTAGGTAGCTTAGCATTACACGGAACCCAAACCGGCTGCGCGCGTGCGCTATCGTGCATACATTGATTTTGTCCCCCTTCACCAAACGCGATCACGACACGCAGGTTAAAATATCAAAACAAACTCTGAACCAATGACATGAATTTGGGGACAGGTCGAAAAGCATTAAACATGTATGGTAATTTAGCTAGTTAGCTTGCACTTGCTAGCTAATTAATCCACACATAAAATGGCCAAACTAATCGTTTCTAGGCATCTCTCCTCCTTCCAGGCTTTTTCATCGTTGAATTTATACGGTGATCAGCATATAAACTTTCATAGTATTACCACCATGACCGGCAACAGTTCGTGTTTCAATCACCCATGTGGGTATAACCAATGAGGAGATGACACGTGGGTACCTGCTTCTATAAACCAATGAGGAGATGGGAGAGGCAGGACTTTCAGCGCGATCTGCGTCAGAAATAGAAAGGAGTTCTATTTTAGCCATTGGCATTGCAGACGCTCATTGGCGCGCAAGCAGTGTGGGTGCAATAATTGAATAACATGGATTTCTATATTTATTTTGCGACGCTCATGTCCGGTCTGGTCAGCATGTTACACGGAACCCAAACCGGCTGTGCGGTGTGCCATCGTGCGCTATCGTGCATACATTGATTTTGTCCCCCTTCACCAAACGCGATCACGACACGCAGGTTAAAATATCAAAACAAACTCTGAACCAATGACATTAATTTGGGGACAGGTCGAAAAGCATTAAACATGTATGGTAATTTAGCTAGTTAGCTTGCACTTGCTAGCTAATTTGTCCTATTTAGCTAGCTTGCTGTTGCTAGCTAATTTGTCCTGGGATATAAACATTGAGTTGTTATTTTACCTGAACTATACAAGGTCCTCTACTCCGACAATTAATCCACATATAAAACGGCCAACCGAATCGTTTCTAGTCATCTCTCCTCCTTGCAGACTTTTTCATCGTTGAACTTATATGGTGATCGCATCTAAACTTTCATAGTATTACCACGACTACCGGCAAAACAGTTCGTCTTTCAATCACCCACGTGGGTATAACCAATGAGGAGATGGCACGTGGGTACCTGCTTCTATAAACCAATGAGGAGATGGGAGAGGCAGGACTTTCAGCGCGATCTGCGTCAGAAATAGGAATTACTTCTATTTTAGCCCTTGGTAACACAGACGCTCGTTGGCACGCGCAATAATTGAATAACATGGATTTGTAAATTTATTTTACGACGCTCGCGCACGCGACGTGTCTGGTCTGGTCAGCATGTTAGGGTTGAGAATGTGTCCTATAATGTTGACTCACTGCAAATGTTTCTGACTCACTGTCCTTTAACTACAGAGAGTTTGGGGGTTTCTAGGGGTGACTTTGCCTTAGCTGTGGTTGTTTTCACACATCCATTTATTTGGTAAATGAGCTGCGGCCTGGGTCTCTACCTGCGACTCTATGTGTTGCCATCTTTTCGGCAGTACATTGTCGAAGCTCAACACTGTCTCTGTTGTCATTTCTTTCTGTTCTCAGCTACTGTACAGTGTGGTTGGTGAGGCCTCTAGCCAGCCTCTGACACCCAGCCCTGGCACTGAGATAGTGGCCCTGTCTGCCCGCCACTACTACCACACAGACCAAAGCACGGGCAGTCAACTGGTTTGTGACAAGTGCCCCGCAGGAACCTTCGTGTCCAGGCACTGCAACCAGACCAACGTGAGGGAGTGCAGCCGCTGTGGCGAGGGCACATTCACGCGCGGAGAGAACGGGGTTCAGCAATGCCACCGCTGCAGGAGGCCCTGCAGCGCCCTCCTCGTTGAGAAGTTCCCCTGCACGGCCACCTTGGACCGGGTCTGCACCTGCCCCCCGGACACCTTCGCCAAGGGGGACACCTGTACTCCCCACTTCCTGTGCCCTGTGGGCTCAGGGGTGAAGAAAAGGGGCAGCGAGGTGGAGGATGTGAGCTGTAAGGTGTGCGCGCGAGGGAGCTTCTCGGACGTGGTTTCCAGTGTATTGAGGTGCAGGACACACACAGACTGTCTGGCCCAGGGTCTGCCCCTACTGGCAGCAGGCACCAGAGAGACAGACAACATCTGTGGATCTGCTTCTCCCACCTCCCCCACCCTCCTGGGACCTGCACAGTCTGCCTTCATCCAGGAGCCCTCCTCTTCCTCAGCTGGCCCAGTACACAAAGGTAAGGCAGTGCCCTGGGACAGTGGACCCGACTCCCTAAACTAATTTATATCTGTTGCTCCCCCACCCAGGCTATTTTGCTATGTGTTTCATTTGAGTATCTTCATGTAGAAACTCAAGGGGAAGACCAGACTGTAGAACAGGCTTGTGTTCCTCAACAAAATGTCTCCACATGGCTGTTATTCTCCCTATGTAGTCCGTCATATCAAACATTGACCTGGCCATCAGGTACTGTACAGTGATAAAGTGACATGTTTGATCTTGTCACAGACAACACTGCTTTGGTGGAAAACATGTTGTTTCCATTCAATCCCAAACTCCTCACTTGCTTGTTCTCACTCTTGTCCACAAAGGTCATGTCTTTACATTTGTTCTGTAATTGCTTATAGAGAGGAAAGTGGAATAAACTGGGTAAACGGCTGCCCTTTTACTTCGACACATCACACGCTTAGGAAGACAGGGGGAAGCATTAAGGCTATACATTCAACAGAGAGATCGGTTCCTTTGTAGTGGCTGTAGTTTTTTCTTCCCAACAGCCAAGTGTTATGTAGCCTAACAGGTCATATTGAAAAATATCACAAAGTTTTCTCATCGGAAACACATATAAGCATTGAAGTGAAACGTTACTCTTTTTTTTCTACTAACCAAATATTAGGCTGTCTATAATATATACTATATGTCTTAGCTAGCTAGCTAACGTTAGCTGGCTGGCTCCCTAGCTGACGTTATTATTTGTATTCCAGAGCTGTTTGCTTTTCTAGTTAGAGCCTAATGTTAGCTAGCTAACATTGAACCTTGTTGGTTAGCTCCCAGCACTGTGGCATTGTTGGAACTGTTAATTGTTGTTTAACTAGCTAACGTTAGCTGGCTGGCTCGTTAGCTAACTTTACGTGACGTGTGTACAACACCCGTTGAATATAGCCGGTGTCAGTAAAAGTCTGCAAAAAAGTGTAATGAAATTGTTGCCAGTAGAGCTGGTTAGGCTGTTTTCATGTTATCCAGAGGTAAACAAATCATCGGCCAGAGAGTCAAGTATGCGCTCCGAGAGCGAAGCGAGATGGGTTGGGCTTAAGAAGGTGTGAACGATGCTGAATGGGTGTAGACAAAGAAGAGCTCTTCACTAGATACCAAAACATTCAAAGGCCATTTTCTCAAAAGTGAGTTTACAAGTTGATCACCTTTCAATGCAGAATTACTTTCCCATTGTCCCTTTGTAGCTCTGAGTCTCTACTTTTATCCAATGTAAAAAAAACACAATTTCGGATTTTGCTACACACTGTAAGACCGAATCCAGGTGGTGAGTCACATATGTGAAAAATGTTAAACAGTTTTTTTGGGGTCAGAGAAGACACTACTCATTCCCAAAAGTAGTTACTCATTGAAAATGTTACTATGGCAACATACACTACCGTTCAAAAGTTTGGGGTCACTTAGAAATGTCCTTGTTTTTGAAAGAAAAGCAAATTTTTTGTCCATTAAAATAACATCAAATTGATCAGAAATACAGTGTAGACATTATTAATGTTGTAAATGACTATTGTAGCTGGAAACGGCTGATTTGTAATGGAATATCTACATAGGCGTACAGAGCCCCATTTATCAGAAACCATCATTCCTGTGTTCCAATGGCACGTTGTGCTAGCAAATCCAAGTTTATAATTTTAAAAGGCTAATTGATCATTAGAAAAGCCTTTTGCAGTTATGTTAGCACAGCTGAAAACTTTTGTAATGATTAAAGAAGCAATAAAACTGGCCTTCTTTAGACTAGTTGAGTATCTGGAGCATCAGCATTTGTGTGTTTGATTACAGGCTGAAAATTGCCAGAAACAAAGACTTTCTTCTGAAACTCGTCAATCTATTCTTGTTCTGAGAAATGAAGGCTATTCCATGCGAGAAACTGCCA
Organism: Salvelinus namaycush; assembly: GCF_016432855.1. Classification (NCBI taxonomy): domain Eukaryota; kingdom Metazoa; phylum Chordata; class Actinopteri; order Salmoniformes; family Salmonidae; genus Salvelinus; species Salvelinus namaycush. Next base: position 16,508,088 of record NC_052335.1, on the reverse strand, counting down.
AGAAACTGTAATTGCTGCAAATGGAGGATTCTTTGACGAAAGCAAAGTTGGAAGGACACAATTATTATTTCAATTAAAAATCATTATTTATAACCTTGTAAACGTCTTGACTATATTTCCTATTCATTTTGCAACTCATGTCATGTATGTTTTCTTTGAAAACAAGGACATTTCTGTGACCCCAAACTTTTGAACAGTGGTATAGTTCTCAGAGACTAACTAACTATTTAGTTGTTGTTGCTGATTGTTTACAAGTTGATGGACATTTGAGACTGTTTGTTACGGCCGTCGAAAGAACTGGACCGAAGCGCAGCGTTGTGAGCGTACATATTGCTTTTTATTAGGATGACGCCGACAAAAACAATAAACAATACCAATACGACCGTGAAGCTTAAGGCTATAGTGCCACAAACAAAGACAACTTCCCACACTGAAAGGAGGGAAAGGGCTACCTAAGTATGGTTCCCAATCAGAGACAACGATAGACAGCTGTCCCTGATTGAGAACCATACCCGGCCAAAACATAGAAATACAAAATCATAGAAAACAAAAACATAGAATGCCCACCCCAAATCACACCCTGACCAAACCAAATAGAGACATAAAAAGGCTCTCTAATGTCAGGGCGTGACACTGTTAAAATAAACATATGGCTTCTGGACCTTAAGGAAGCAGCTACAGTATTTCCAGCCACAGGACTGTACAAGTCTCTCTTACATGTTTTCTTCTGCTGAGGCTTTAGTCCACAGTTTAGTCAGTAGTATTTCACAATGTCAACCTACCGTAACAGACCATTAATGCCACTGCTGTTTGTCTTGTGTGTAGATAAATAGCCTCTCACCTAAGTTGCACCCTAGTTCAGTGAGAATAGCTGAAGGGGGTGTTCCACTTCCACACGTATTACAGAGATCGCCATGCCTCAGTCTCAACTGTGTCTGTATCAATGAGAGGGGAGGGGAGGAGGCTGTTGCACAAAATTCGCAAAGACAGGACAGTGTGTCCCCATGCAGTGAGGAACTGAAATCAGTGTAGTTGAGATGGTGATGCTGGTAACACAGCTTGCTTCTGAATTACCTGTGCACAGGGATAACCAATGATCCAGGTGCCAATCCCAAAAGCATCCCCCTATAGGATGCCATAATGAAATGCTAATCTGTTTAATACTGTAGTGGTAGACAGGGGTATTCCAGCTCAGGGTAAGGGGATTTTTACAGTATATTGATTCTGGTTCAGTGGCGGTTAACACAACTCCCCTATTTATTGGTTGTTTTGGTTTTAACACTAGCCGAAAGAGGCAGTGTAGCTTCAACGTTTGTACCTGCAATAGTAATTTATCAGGGTCAATCTAGTTCAATCTCAATTGACTAACAGTTACATGAATGTGTTCAGGCATATTTTGTTGACCTCTTTTCAACTCAAAATCTTTTTCCCATTCCTCCCCTGCTGAGACTGGAGCTGTAATGGAATTCACTCGATCTTTAGTAGAGTACTGTATAAATGCGGTGGCTGTAGAAGGAGCAATCTAGTGCTCTTCTAATGTCAGATTAGATTGGAGAGCACTGCTGGGGTCTGGCCAGGGCGGGGCCCTTCCCTTCCTCGGCTGTCCAGCAGATTGCCTGTGGGATTAAAGTTTTACAATTTTGACTAAATGTTATTATCTTTCTCCGCATCTCCCTCCCCCTTTATCTCGCTCTTTCTCCTCTCCCTTTCTCTCTTTCCCTTTCTATTTGTGGTTGTGTTTCTCTGTGGGTTAGATGCCTTCAGCCTGACAGCAGGTTCTGAGGTCTTAGAGCTCTTACTGAGTACCACGGGGACTCTACCCAGGTCCAACAACAGCCAGGACTCCACCCCATCAGGCTCCTATGAGGCCAGCCCCGAAGATGATGTAGAGGTGCTGAACCTGGCCGCTATGGCCGGAGCCCAGGACCCCACACAGACTCCACCACACCTCAAGCACTCTGTGCCCAGTGAGCACCGCCGCACCCACCCGGCAGCCAACAAGCGGGCCATGGACGGCGTAGAGGACGGATCGGAGGTAGGGGTAGGTCAGGGTGTGCAAAGATCAGGGTACAGGCCCACACGAAGGGGCTCCCCCAGGCCCAGCACTCATACACACTTTGACATCAACGAGCACTTGCCCTGGATGATCGTGCTGCTGCTGCTGCTGGTGCTGGTGGTGATCGTGGTGTGCAGCGTGAAGAGGAGCTCCAGAGTGCTGAAGAAGGGACCAGTTCAGGACCCCAGCAGCATCATTGAGAAAGCAATCCAGAAGAAGACCTGCCCCCCGACACAGACCAAGGAGAAGTGGATCTACTACTCCAATGGACAGGGTGAGTGGACGCTTTATTTTACCTCTCAAGGTTTATAGAAAGAAATGCAACTTTGTTAATTAGTCTTTTTTATATATAGCCGCATACTTTATAAAGACAGATAACAGAAAACATACAAACAAATACATTTTTATTACAAAGATATATTGCCGAGACTTTCAGCCGAGAAGACCGACGGACCATCTGTTATAGCATCAGTGGGGAAATCTAAATCCAATCCATTCTGCCCAAGAGAACATGACACATAGCAGAACAGTATAGCTGTTACACAAGCAAGGGCATGGCCTGCAACAGACTGTAACTGCCACCTCCCCACACGCATCTCCCTTTATCTACCTCTCCCTTCCTCTGTTGTCTCGCTTTCTTTCTCTACTTCTCTCTTTACCCCCTCCCCTCCTGCCTTACTCCCTCTATCTTTACACCCCCCCCCCCCCTCAGTCCTCCTCCTTCTCTTCCTCTTTTCCTTCTCACTCTCTGTCTGTATCTCTCTCTCTCTCTCTCTCTGTCTGTATCTCGCTCTATCTGTATCTCTCTGTGTCTCTCTGTCTGCATATCTCTCTCGCTCTGTGTCTGTCTCCCTCTCTGTGTCTGTATCTCTCTCTCTAACTGTCTCTCTGATGTGTCTGGTTGTCTGTAACCATGGGAGCCGAGGAGGCCACATGGGGCTGCTAGGTTACAGTAGTGAAACCCCAGTACCGCAGCAGGCAGGAGGAAGATACCGCCAGCCGCAGCCTGATGTCAGCCTCAGATATCCATCCGCTTGTAAGCGAGAGAGAGGGAGAGCTCTAACCCAGTGCAGTTCAGTTCAAACCAGATTATTCCAGTTCTCTGTGGTTGGAGAGAAGCTCAACTTTATCATTGCACAGACACATGCCCCCCCCCCCCCCCCCCCCCCCCCCCCGGGAAAGGGTGGAGTGAGGGCTGGGGAACGCTGGGTGGGCCGCGGCTTTCAAAGTTATGTGTCACTGAAAGTGTCGGTGGTCAGGGCTCCCACCGTGTGAAATGAAGATCTTAGCACATTGTACCGGTCTGCTCACACCACGTGAGAATGTTCTAGGAATGTATAGTAGGGATGTAGACATTGCGAAGATAGAAAAGTACAACTGAAACATGATCAATAGTCTAATCTTCACATTGTCTTACTACATTAAACTTCCCTTTTTTGTTACTCATGGAAATACCCTTTGAAAGTATTTCAGTTAGCAATCTGACTGTTCTTTTTTCTTTAACAATTGACTCCTCAAGGAAAGTCCTCAATGATAAACTGCTTTTGCATTCACATGGATTCAGGCTGCTATGTTAGTAGTTTCAGCATTTACAAATGTTTCCCATACTTTGCTTTACTGTTATAAATAGTAGAGTAGTAATATTTTGATATACATGTCCAGATCAGATATACAAATGATCTTCACTTTTACTGCGTTGTTTATCTACATTCAGTTCCAAAAAAGAGAATTTAAATGTATTTGAAACTTCAAAAAACTTAAGAGAATTTAGGGCATGTTCTTTAAAAAGGATTACAGAATGTTTATCAAGTAGATGCAGAGTTTTACATTCAGTGTGTGTGTGTGTGATTACACAGCTATTTACTCTCTCGAGCACAAAACAAAACAGTTTCTTAATTCTTCCAAGGTGTGTAATTGACTACCCTGAAGGCTTTAATGTCTATTTACTGGAGTAGTTAAAAAGGCGCACTAAACAGTGGAATGGGAAACATATATATATATATATAAAGAAAAAGGCAAGATCATACAAATAGCTCATTATTTCATAGGAGTCCAGAAAGTGGCGTGAAGGGCAAGCAGGGTGAAAAGAATCCCCCCTGTGGGCCTGCTGTTTACCAACGCCAAACAGGCGGGGAAGTACCCAGGTGGCCGTGCTGCTCAGCTCCAGGGTGGGCCACATGGACAGGCAGCAGGGATAGGACCTGGGCTGTGGCTATGACTGGGTCGGTTGGGCCTGCTGTGTGGGCTCTGTTGCTTTCACGTGCCTCGGAAATCAGGGCAATTTGATAGGGACATTTTACAGATTTCGCTATCATTGTGTACTCTGTGATCTGACAAAGTAATTTCCTTCCTGGATTTGGACAGGCTTTCATATTATAACTTTTTTTTTAATGCAGATTGATTTGAATATGATACCTTACATTCATTTTGTGTTGTTTAGTGTTATTTGAATGACAGCAACATTTTCTACAAAATGATCAAAACTGAGCAAGACACCAGAGCACTAGGCAATCAAGAGATTGAGACAATAAACGTAACTAAGCAGCAAGCTGATCTTGTGACCACTTTGTCTTTTCTATTACAATGACAAGCTTACTTTGTCACCAGCGACAATCCCCAGAGAGGCTCAGAGCAAACGGGACTGGAGGAGAAAAACTGCATGGCTGCCATTGTGGGCTGTTTGTGGCCTCGTTGTCATGCAGCCCACTCAGCTCAGACCTGCTGTGGCTGGTTTGCTGTCTCAATGGAGTTTTCTAATGGAAATATTACAGCACCACCACTTCCCATAATAGTCTGTGGTACTGGATAATCGTCAGGTCCTATACTTGAAATGGATGGAGACTATGTGACAATATGTTTGTATTGTGCAGTAGCGATGCTTGGGTAAAATCAGTGGGGAAGGCACGCCATATTACAACCTACACTGTATGTGTTGTAATAATTGCATTGTTTGCTGTTAATTGATATGCCTTGCGACCGTGATAGGCCAAGGCAATAAGAAGACAGTGGCAGAATAAATTCAATCACAAAACTGGATAGCAACCTCTGTCCACAACGCATGTTGCATGTAACAAACAGTTACATGACCATCAACATGATTAAGCAAGTTAATGTTTCCGACATTTTCGGACCGCTAAACAACTATTGATTTAGAACCACAGAGATTTACTGCAAGTCGCAAAGAAAACAGGAGCTGCTCCCACTATTCCAGCACCATTTCAACTTCAACATTTCAACATCATCAAATCTCCTCTGCTTAGTCTAATACAGTGACTACTAAAAGATACCAAAAACTGTTTAGTCCAATCACCATCAGCTAGATATGACTTGGCTGTCCATGGTTCTGATCTCTGGTTGCGCACGTGTGTGCGTGCGCGCGCCTTCGTGCAAGTAGAAAAACATGCTGACTCACCCTACTTGTAGAGAAACGCCAATACCATCCTCTCATGTTGATGAAATAGTCTATCACACTGTCATACAGTACACGCTTTTATTTTTTGTTGTCCTAGGCTGGCTAAAATGCTTGCTCGCTAGCCTAACTTCCATTCATGGGCAACGTTAGCTAGTTAACATTAGCCTTCTACATCTAGCTACTGTAAATATTGAACTTCCATCCTCTCAGGCCACGGGCATAACAATGTGGTTGGATCAAAATTGCCATTATAATCATTGGCCAGTATGGAGAATTAAGTAAAACCACAAGTCCAAATCCCTATCTCCATCCATAGCTAATTTAGGAATGGGCCGATTTCTGTTAGTGCTCTCAAAGCGATTTGATAGGAGAGATGCCAAATCCAAGCTGGCTTCCCATTTTTTGTTGATGTTGCCAGGACCATTCACAGTTGAGCTCACTCAGTTTAGCTCAAAGCTGATTGTCAAATGTTTTATCGTTTTTTTTGTCAAGGGAGGCCAAATGCTCGCTGGCTTCACTTGCATTCAATGTTACAGGTATGGGGGATTTTCCGGTGCATGTGTTGTGTGTCTCAGAGTGGTGAGCACAATCAATGTGGGCTTAGGGGGAGGCCAGTGTGTGTGTGTGTCTGGGTCAGTGTGGGATTGAGGGAGGCAGTTGCATAGTCCTGTGGGTGTCCTTAGACATGCACCTGCAATATTTGTATTTCTGTATAATATTTTGTATCATTGCTGTGGTTACGCCACCAATATAATCTATTCCCTGGAGTATGTGCCAAGAAGGGGAGGAGAAACCAAGGAAAGATGGACGTAGACAGACTAGAAGTAAGAATAGGGAACAATAGTGTCAGAATACCAAAAGATGTGGATCATATACATAAAGATGAGTGACTATGTATGTTGTCAGACTGAAACTGTATATAAAGAGATCTCTGACTCTGGGACCGGCAGTTTGCTCCATGGACAGGCTCGGCTTGTTACTTTGTAATATAGTCTATATTGAAATCCCAAGCTCCGGTGTCTAAGAGATATTTTTAAGAAGTATTTCTACGACACAGGGACACCAATGTCATACTCGTTTGGACCGGACAGTATCAGATAGATGGCTTACACGTAGAGAGGCAGAGGGGTGGTGTTTCACTCGCTCAGTTGCTTTCTCCTGTGAGATACATTCAGCCTCTTGTGAATTGAAGGAATATTATGAAACACAGAGAGACGAAAGATAAATTATTTTATGTTTTTATTGTTATTTTGGGGAAGCCTGGCTTCCCTTGGCATCCATGAATACACAACACTGGTATTGTGTGACTCTCTGAACAACCCGTTGAATAAAGGCGTCAGCGTGCTTCAGTTTGGCTGGCGCCTAGCCGAACCGAACGAGTGTGGTCGCATACTCCCTTCAAAAACCTTTGCTTGAAAAATTAGCAATAGTACTCTTTTTCTATTTTGAGACTCCATAGCCAGTATCCTCAAAATAGTCAGATTTTGCTAATTCAAGAAATCTGTCATTCAATTTTACATCTAACTAAGATGTTTGGTGCATTATTTCTCAATTAATAAATGTGCATGAAAACGAGTCATCTCTCGTTGAATGACAACAAAGACTTTATTGAAGACACATCTGACATGCAGTAGCTAACTTTCTCTGCCCTGCAGGCAACGTTATATTGTTGCTTCATATCTATGTACCATAATCACTGTGATAACTCTAACTGTTTTACATCTAACAGATTACATTTGGAGTCTTTATTACTTTTAAGCGTTTAAAATAAATCAACCCTGCCCCTCTATTTATTTATTAGCAGCCATTTTAGGTCAGCCATTCTGTAGTTTGAATATAAACAATCTGCCACCGCTGCGTTCATATGCCTGGAGGTTTAGGAAGCTGACATAGCACTGCTGAACACATCCACTAACATACTGAATCATCAGGATTAGATTTATGTAGGTCATCTATTATAACCCACTAAAACAGAGAGGGAATTTCTCCCTAACCAAGCTCTGTCACTTAAAAAAAAAAAAAAAACCTAAAGAAGATGACAGTAGGCAGGCTTGGTAGGAACTGAAAGTGACTGTCACGCGAGGCTTCTAGATACAGTTGAAGTCGGAAGTTTACATACACCTTAGCCAAATACATTTAAACTCCGTTTTTCACAATTCCTGACTTTTAATCCAAGTAAAAATTCCCTGTTTTAGGTCAGTTAGGATCACCACTTTATTTTAAGAATGTGAAATGTTAGAATAATAGTAGAGAGAATGATTTATTTCAGCTTTTATTACTTTCATCACATTCCCAGTGGGTCAGAAGTTTACATACACTCAATTAGTATTTGGTAGCATTGCCTTTAAATTGTTGAACTTGGGTCAAACGTTTTGGGTAGCCTTCCACAAGCTTCCCACAATAAGTTGGGTGAATTTTGGCCCATTCCTCCTGACAGAGCTGGTGTAACTGAGTCAGGTTTGTAGGCCTCCTTGCTCGCACACGCTTTTTCAGTTCTGCCCACACATTTTCGATGGGATTGAGGTCAGGGCTTTGATGGCCACTCCAATACTTGACTTTGTTGTCCTTAAGCCATTTTGCCACAACTTTGGAAGTATGCTTGGGGTCATTGTTCATTTGGAAGACCCATTTGCGACCAAGCTTTAACTTCCTGACTGATGTCTTGATGTTGCTTCAATATATCCACATAATTTTCCTTCCTCATGAAGCCATCTATTTTGTGAAATGCACCAGTCCCTCCTGCAGCAAAGCACCCCCACAACATGATGCTGCCACCCCCGTGCTTCATGGTTGGGATGGTGTTCTTCGGCGATGGTCATTATGGCCAAACAGTTCTATTTTTGTTTCATCAGACCAGAGGACATTTCTCCAAAAAGTGCGATCTTTGTCCCCATGTGCAGTTGCAAACCGTAGTCTGGTTTTTTTTATAGCGGTTTTGGAGCAGTGGCTTCTTCCTTGCTGAGCGGCCTTTCAGGTTATGTCGATATAGGACTCGTTTTACTGTGGATATAGATACTTTTGTACCTGTTTCCTCCAGCATCTTCAAGGTCCTTTGCTGCTGTTCCGGGATTTATTTGCACTTTTCGCACCAAGTACGTTCATCTCTAGGAGACAGAACGCGTCTCCTTCCTGAGCCGTATGACGGCTGCGTGGTCCCATGGTGTTTATACTTGTGTACTATTGTTTGTACAGATGAACGTGGTACCTTCAGGCGTTTGGAAATTGCACCCAATGATGAACCTGACTTGTGGAGGTCTACAAAAGATTTTCTGAGGTCTTGGCTGATTTATTTTGATTTTCCCATGATGTCAAGCAAAGAGGCACTGAGTTTGAAGGTAGGCCTTGAAATACATCTACAGGTACACCTCCAATTGACTCAAATTATGTCAATTAGCCTGTCAGAAGCTTCTGAAGCCATGACATCCTTACCTGGAATTTTCCAAGCTGTTTAAAGGCACAGTCAACTTAGTGCATGTAAACTTCTGACTCACTGGAATTGTGATACAGTGAATTAATCTGTTTGTAAACAATTGTTGGAAAAATGACTTGTGTCATGCACAAAGTAGATGTCCTAACCGACTTGCCAAAACTATAGTTTGTTAACATGAAGTTTGTGGAGTGGTTGAAAAACGAGTTTCAATGACTCAAACCTAAGTGTATGTAAACCTCTGACTTCAACTGTATATAAGGTCGTTCAACACAACGTCATTTCGTGGCATGACTCTGACCCTCCGGGCAGGACAACTGTAGTGGAGCCTTGGCCTCTTCCAGATCATAAGCCAACCACCGCTGGCTTACAGTCAATCTCCCAGCTACAACTGCTCCAAACCCGACCTCGTATTATGCACTTTGCATATTTGGGCTTTGATAGTAGACATTAATCAGAGATCACTGTGATCCTTATCTAAATTGAACAATGTATTATGTTTCTTTACACTTTATAGTTATTTCTGCATAATGTGGCCTTTTGTATGTGGAGCGAAGTTTAGACCAATTCAATTTCACCTCTCTCTCAATTCAATAATGAATTTGAATAAATGTTATATTCATTTAATACATTGGAAATTCCCCTGTGTATCAGGTTTAAGGTAAGACCCAGGCGTAGACAGTGTCGAAGTATGTTTATAACTCAAACAGGGGCAGGCAAAAGGACAGGTCAAGGGCAGGCAGAGGTCAGAATCCAGAAAGGTGGGGCAAAGGTACAGGACGGCAGGCCGGCTCAGGGTCAGGTCAGGTAGAGGTCAGTAATCCAGATAGGTAGGGCGAAGGTACAGGACGGCAGGCAGGGTCAGGGCAGGCAGGAATGGTCAAAACCGGGAAACTAGGAAGCAAGAACTATAGCAAAGACAGGAGCAAGGGAGAAAACGGTGGTAGGTTTGAATAAACAAAACGAACTTGCAACAGACAGAGAACACAGGTATAAATACACAGTGGATAATGGTGAAGATGGGCGACACCTGGAGGGGTTGGAGACAATCACAAAGACAGGTGAAACAGATCAGGGTGTGACACTTTTTTAATTAAGCTTTTGTTTTTGATTTCATTTCATTCAAGTTGAATTATGATGCACAGAGTTGTCTTTCAATTGAATATGGTTATGCCTGCAGGGATGGCACAGACATGGGTTTTTTCTACGCCTGTTTTGAAGCGATCATGTTCTGTTTTGACTGAGTGAAGTTATAACACCTAGTGATGTTATATGTCTGCCTGGCAGTCTGAATATAAATTAGAGTATTCACGCCTGGTAAATTTCCTGTAGTGACAATTTTTCCCCCAGACATATTTCTATTATTGTATATGCAAGTCAACATGTTCTGCTGCGTCCCTCAGAAGTGAGACAGCTAGGCAGGGTGCGGTGTATGATATCTTTCAGATAAGATCCATCAGCTTCAGCAAGGCTGTGGTGAGGAGGAGAACCCCATGTTCTCTTTTTCCGCTCGCATCGTTTCACACTAAACAAGTTGAGGTTGCTTAGTACTATTTTTACATGAAAACCAGCGAGTCAGCATTTTCTCAAACCTGTCACATAGCCTACATAACACAATAATCAGTAAAAATGCATTGTATGTCATCTAGCTGCCATGAACAGCAGAGAGAGGCCTTTGTGTCAGCACCAGCCACTCACACACGCATACACTCGTATAAAAAAAGGGTTCTTCAGCTGTCCCAATAGGAGAGGCCTTTTTGGTTCCAGGTAGAACCCTTTTTGGTTCCAGATATAACCCTTTTGGGTTCCATGTAGAATGCTCTGTGGAAAGGGTTCTACATGGAACCCAAAAAGGTTCTACCTGGAACCAAAAAGGGTTCTTCAATTTAAAGCACAAAAGGCTGGACAGGAGGACAGGCAGGCGATTTCTCAAGGGTCATTGAACCCAGCAGGAGGTTGTCTTCACATACTGAAAATAACACTTCCTCCATGTGATTGAGACCAATTCAGCTTTCTGAGCTGCCAATGTCTTAGGACGGAGTCACGCTTGGTCTGTCTGGACAGGGTGTCCAGATCTACATATCTTGCATTACTCATCTCATATGTACTGTATATACTGTATTTTATACCATCTATTGCATCTTGCCTATGCCACTCTGTCATTGCTCATCCGTATATTGATATGTATATATTCCATTCCTTACTTATATTTGTGTGTATTAGGTAGTTGTGGAATTGTTAGATTGCATGTTAGATATTGCTGCACTGTCGGAACTAGAAGCACAAGCATTTCGCTACACACATTAACATCTGCTAACCATGTGTATGTGACCAATACCATTTGATCTGGGTTGTGAAGAGGTGGAGGGTAGTGGTGAACTTCAGATGCATCTGCTGAGGTAACGCTCTGTGACAGATCACTTTCAGAGAGTGAATTCCTGGATTCCACTAGCTCATGATGGTGCATTCCTCATGAGCGCTAACCAGCTAAAACAGTTCTGTTTACCTTCTGAGACCTCAGGCTCAAGAGGTCATAACCCCTTATGTAACACACTCGCATGTGAACACAAGTGCAAGCACGCACACGCATGTGCACACTCACAAACACACCCACTCTCTACATCTCTACAACTCAAATGTTAGATACATTTTTTGTTTTTTCATTTTATAAGAAAGGAACAAAGGCTTAGTGTGGTTGAAGATGACCCAATTATTTTGTTGTTGTATCTTATTAGCAATGTAAGTTGTTTAGTTGGGTGTTGCGTTGAACTGTTCTGACCTTACAATTAAGTAGAAATCAAGTAATCTAATTGCATGCTCTTTTAATGTGACTTCTAAGTAGTTAATGGGCATAATTACTGTAAATAAATAAAAAAGGGTTGCAAAGGCAAAATGGGTAAATGATCATATGATGTCTCATGATCAACAAAGGATACATGTGACTTAATAGTCGAGGGACTTCCATTGTCCATCCATGGCTCAAGTCCATTCCACACATTGCATAACAATAACCTGTCGTCTCCTCTCTTTACCCAGGTGTGGACATCCTGAAGTTGGTGGCAGCTCAGATTGGCAGCCAGTGGATCGACATGTACCAGTCCCTGGCCAATGCCACAGAGCGCGAGGTGGCAGCCTTCTCCAATGGCTACCAGTCGGACCACGACCGGGCATACGCTGCCCTGCAACACTGGACCATCCGCGACGGGGACGCTAACCTGGCCAAGCTCATCAACGCCCTGCACCGCCACCACCGCATCGACGTGGTGGAGAAGATACGGGGCGTCATGGAAGACAATCCTCAGGTATGCTCTACTACAGTACCTTGAATCACTGGCATAAAGAATATGTTATGTCTCCCAGTGTACTCACCCATCTTGAATCACAGGTGGGCTCTTTGGACTAAATGACACTCCTCACTTATGAGTCTTCAGGCTCTCATATTATCTCATTAAATCTCCAGTGTACCAAGTCACTTCACATGCACACAAACATAGAAATCACATATGGGATGCCAACATTAGTTTTAAAGAAGTCACAAGCGGCCCTTTTGACTGTCCTGGCTTGGCCTCCTAGCGCTATAGAGGTCAGAGGGAACAGTGGATCGTTCATCGCCGTCCACTTTTCTTCTTCTCTTTCTCCCCTCTGTCAGATACATTTCATATTATCCTCATGTCCAGTGTCCTTGTCTGCTCAAGGTTAGATTCTTACAGTTAAGGGCTTGTCATAGTCCTCTTAGGAAATATATTGAGACCCGTAGATATCTTACAGGCTGCCTTTTGTAATTCTGCCCGTCATCACCACTTAATAATGTTGGTAATATATGGTGTGGTTTATCTCAATCCATGGTGGATGATATAGCAGGTAATAGGAGGGAATAGGGAAGCAGAAACACAGTACGAGTAGGGAGCATAGTGTGCTGGAGGCTCCTCCCTCCCTCGTCTCCCATGTTCCCTCAGTAAACTCTTGGCCGTTTCTACAGGTTTTCTCCTCATTCCATTAAATTAGCACTGGGTCATGTGGTGTAAGTGACGTGAGAGTAAAAAACCACCAGGAAATGATCATACATCCGTCATGTGCCTCATTGGTACCAGACAGAGTGTACTGTAGGTCTACACGTATGGTATTCCTCCTTAGAGAGCTATAAAGTACAACCGTGTGGTTCCATTGACATAAGACTTCCCCAGCCGTGTGAGTCATAAAGGAGGTCTGTGTGTGGTGATTCCACCAGAGTGGGCTGGCTGTCTTATGTGTGGGAGGAATGGAGCCAAGGAAGGAGGGAGGGAGAGGATGTATTTTCTGCTGCCACCCCAGTCTTTTAGCTCCCAGACACAGTTTGGAGCTAAGCTCCGTGACTGGGTTATTTTTACACAAACCACAGGTGGTGAGCCCCAAACATTGCTAATCTCACTGCCTCCCCAGTTGATACTCTCTCATTCCAATAGAGTGATTTCATCATAGCTGTAAGGCAAGGAGCCTGAAGAAGAAAGGACAGAGGCTGATCCAGGTTGTGTGTGTGTCAGCATGTACATGTAATACTGCATTTAAAAATATATATATATATTTCACCTTTATTTCACCAGGTAAGCTAGTTGAGAACAGGTTGTCATTTACAACTGCGACCTGGCCAAGATAAAGCAAAGCAGTGCGACAGAAACAACACAGAGTTAAACATGGAATAAACAAGTGTACAGTCAATAACACAATAGAAAGGAAAAAAAGTCAATATACAGTGTGCAAATGGCAGGAGGAGGTAATGCAATAAATAGGCCATAATATCAAAGTAATTACAATTTACACTGGAGTGATAGATGAGCAGATGATGATGAGCAGATGATGGTGTGTAAGTAGTGATACTGGTGTGCAAAAGAGCAGCAAAGTAAATAAAAACAATATGGGAATGAGGTAGGTAGATTGGGTTGGCTATTTACAGATGGAATATGTACAGCTGCAGCGATTGGTTAGCTGCTCAGATATCTGATGTTTAAAGTTAGTGAGGGAAAGGTAAGTCTCCAGCTTCAGCGATTTTTGCAATTCGTTCCAGTCACTGGCAACAGAGAACTGGAAGGAAAGGCGGCCAAAGGAGGTGTTGGCTTTGGGGATGACCAGTGAGATATACCTGCTGGAGTGCGTGCTACGGGTGGGTGTTGTTATCGTGACCAGTGAGCTGAGATAAGGCAGAGCTTTACCTAGCATAGACTTAGATGACCTGGAGCCAGTGGGTCTGGCGACGAATATGTAGCGAGGGCCAGCCGACTAGAGCCTACAGGTCGCAGTGGTGGGTGGTTAAGGCGCTTTGGTAACAAAACGGATAACACTGTGATAGACTACATCCAATTTGCTGAGTAGAGTGTTGGAAGCTATTTTGTAGATGACATCGCCAAAGTCGAGGATCGGTAGGATAGTCAGTTTTACTTGGGTAAGTTTGGCGACGTGAGTGAAGGAGGCTTTGTTGCGAAATAGAAAGCCGATTCTAGATTTGATTTTCGATTTGATTTTCGATTGGAGGTGTTTGATATGAGTCTGGAAGGAGCGTTTATAGTCTAGCCAGACACCTAGGTATTTGTAGTTGTCCACGTATTCTAGGTCAGAACCGTCCAGAGTAATGATGCTAGTCGGGCAGGCGGGCGGGTGCGGGCAGCAATCGGTTGAAGAGCATGCATATAGTTTTACTAGCATTTAAAAGCAGTTGGAGGCTACGGAAGGAGTGTTTTATAGCATTGAAGCTCTTTTGGGGGTTTGTTAACACAGTGTCCAAAGAAGGGCCAGATGTATACAGAATGGTGTTGTCTGCATAGAGGTGGATCAGAGAATCACCAGCAGCAAGAACGACATCATTGATATATACATTGAAAAGAGTCGGCCCGAGAATTGAACCCTGTGGCACCCCCATAGAGACTGCCAGAGGTCCGGACAACAGGCCCTCCGATTTGACACACTGATCTCTGTCTGAGAAGTAGTTGGTGAACCAGGCGAGGCAGTCATTTGAGAAACCAAGGCTATTGAGTCTGCCGATAAGAATGCAGTGATTGACAGAGTCGAAAGCCTTGGCCAGGTCGATGAGGGACGGCTGCACAGTACTGTCTTTTATCGATGGCGGCTGTGATATCGCTTAGGACCTTGAGCGTGGCTGAGGTACACCCATGACCAGCTCGGAAACCAGATTGCATAGTGGAGAAGGTACGGTGGGATTCGAAATGGTCGGTGATCTGTTTGTTAAACTTGGTTTTCAAAGATGTTAGAAAGGCAGGGCAGGATGGATATAGGTCTATAACAGTTTGGGTCAAGAGTGTCTACCCTTTGAAGAGGGGGATGACCGCGGAAGCTTTCCAGTCTTTGGGGATCTCAGACGATACGAAAGAGAGGTTGAACATGCTGGTAATAGGGGTTGCAACATAGCACCTATGTCTTGAAACCGCAACATATGAAGATTCACTTCAATGGTAAAGGCTCTCTTTACCCACAATGTCTTATGACATTGCAGTTTTTTCAGAGCCTACTGTATTTTTCTGCTGAATAGGGTTTATGAATAGACATGCAACACATCTCTCCACAATTAGTAATTACTCACTTGAATTATTCACAGCCACTCTGCAGGGAATGATTATTAAGCAGATTCACTAAAGTGTTGTTTTTGATCTAATTAAAACGTAGATGTTCTCTGTGTCTCTGATGCCTCAGTAGTTCCTCCCTACACAGGGGCTGACCCTCTAGCTTGTTTATTGTGTGTTTGAGTGTGTGCGTGCATGCACCTGTATGTTGGTGTGATGAATGTCACTGTCCCTAACCTGGGATTTTATCAGGGCTGAGTGGTTGTGTTACATGCTATGTCAGTGACTCGGCCAGATCACACTCTCTCATCTAATGACTCAGTCACTGGCTACTAACTGACAACTCAGAGAAGCTTCTGGAACAGTGACACCATTTCCCCTGTTCTCTCCTAACTCTCCATGGTGAGTCTTTTCTTTGTAGCCTCTAGGGGTTTCTCTTGAGGGTTAGTTGGTAGGTTTTGTAACATTTGTTTGTAACATAATGTGGCTACATCTGTTCTGTGGGAGGCGGGAGGGAGCAGTGCTCTTATCACAGTAGATGTGTGTCATCCCCCACCAAACTGACCTAGTGCACCGACTGACTTGTTATTGAATAGGGGAGATAGCAGGGGCTGCATATGGGTCATACATGCACACAGATGTAATGTAAGTGAAGTCTGTCTGATGCCACATCGAGCTGTTTTATATCAGATTTTATGTTAGCATCAGAAGTTTTCCACTGCGTTCCTGTGAAGCTATATTGAACTGTGTTTTATTGGATTTTTAGCACTGATGGTTTTCCATTGCATTTCCATCACCTGTATGAAATGCCCTCTACCATGTCCTTTGTGCATCACATCACAGAGCAGAGCCTTTTTTTCTACAGTACCGAAGACAAATATTATTCTACCATGAGCTCATCCGGTCCGGTCACGACCAGTTCACACCATTACCATACCAAATAAGACTGTTATTTATGTCTTCCCTGGGCCCCAGGGCAGACACAGTGGTGGTGTACTATGCCTGTTAGTGTGTGACTAGGCACATGTGGTCCGTGGGCAGTACATTCCGGTCTGTGCAAGTCCACAGAATCCCTTTCATGGCTGGTCGGTTGTGTACGCGCCCTGAGGCAAGGAAGAGAGAGGCGCGGGTGCGAGTGTGGGTGGTCTGGGGCTGGGAGGTTGGCCCCGCTGTGTCACCCGACCCGGGCTGCATGGGGCTGGGGCTTCACACACAGGAGCTCCCTGTCCTGTCCCTGTGCTCTGTCCGGACACCAGCGTGACTCAGGACACTGCTTTCTCAGCCATTGTTTCCCGACACTGACTCTGACCCGCTCTTTCTCTCTGTCTCTCTCTGTCTCTCTCTCGCTCCCCCCCCCTCTCTCTATATATCTCTCTTCCTCCTTTCTCTCTCTCTGCAGTTTGATCTGAACCAGCTGATGACCGCTGTGAATGTAACCCCGAGCCACAGTCCTGTCCACAAGCCTTTGGATTCTCCTAGGGTGCTGGTGGAGCAGTCTCCTGTGCACCGGACCAAGGGTTTCTTCCCTGATGAATCAGAGCCCCTTCTCCGCTGTGACTCCACCTCCAGCAAAGACTCCGCCCTCAGCAGGACCGGCTCGTTCATTACCAAAGGTGAGCACATATGACGCAGTCCTGTTTCAGTAACTATGCTAGACAACGTCTCTTAAAGAGGTGATGTACTTGCATTTACTGCTCCCTTCTGGTTACCAATTGCACCTGATTCTATACTCCATTATAGGAAGTCATCAACTATGAAAACTTTGAGAAATAAAGGGAAAGGGGGAAACCTAGTCAGTTGCGCAACTGAATGTATTCAACCGAAATGTGTCTTCCACAGTTAACCAAACCCTTCTGAATCAGATGCATCTTAGTCATCATAAGGATGACTGGGCTTTTATTCCCAGTTAGTCATTCACAATTTCCTATTATATGGACAACAACAAGCTGTAGCTAACATCAACACTATGTTGTAGTCTGTCCTCCTCCTCATTCTGATATTGTTTTCTTTCCCCTCCTCTCTTCCTCTGTGACTTCCAGAGAAGAAAGACACGGTGCTACGTCAGGTCCGGCTGGACCGGTGCGACCTACAACCCATCTTCGACGACATGCTGCACATCCTAAACCCTGACGAGCTGCACGTCATCGAGGAGATCCCCATGGCCGAGGACAAACTGGACCGCCTCTTTGAGATTGCCGGGGTCAAGAGCCAGGAGGCCAGCCAGACCCTGCTAGACTCGGTCTACAGCCACTTGCCTGACCTCCTATAGACTGCTGCTGTGGTGCTATAGACCTCTACTGTGGTCAGGGGACACCCCACTTCCTTCTACTGCAAACCCTTCCTTCCCGGGTGTGGCTACCTGGGTGTGGCTTCCTCTCTTGCCTCACACTCCCCCACCCCCCCCCAAGTAGTGAGAGACTACTTGATTCTGGCTACAGTTACCTACTTGCCTTCGAGACCTCCGATGGGTTCCCCTTGGCTATCCTCCATTCCTAGTAGCCTGACTGAGTCCCCCACTCCTACAATAATCAGGGAGCCTCCCTCCCCTCTCTGGAAGTCTCCTTCCATCACTCCCCCCATGTTGAGGGAAGGGAACCAGGCTGTCCCCATCTCTCACCAGGTGGCAAGCCTGCCTGCCTGGAGGAAGGGCAGGACAGAGGGGCCAGGCTCTGTACCCCAGCCTGGAGTTCTGGACAGAGAGACGGCTCGATACCACCACCACTATGCTCATTAAACCACTGCTATTGCACTCGTGTCAATGTAACGTTAAAACAGTGTTCTCTTGACATTTTGGAGCTTATTGTGGGTGTATCAGCCAGTGCTATAAACCAATATTCACTCATTCATGCAAGCAAACGTCAACAACACACACTCATGCACAATGTCTAACAATGTAAAACATACTATGACGCACACTCATGGTGCGCAATGTCTAACACTAATAGTATGTAATATGATTGATGCACTAATTCTTGTTCTTTGAGTAACATAACCATTTAATTGGTATGCATTCTGCCACATGTGCTTCAATGTCTCTTTGAAATGCTGTTTACTAACATTTCACAATGTATTATCATTTTTAGATTTTAGATTTCTTAGCAACTATGTTTGTCATGAATATACGAGCATTCTGATGTTTCCCAGCTTTGTGTAATGAGACCATCTTACTGGATGTAAGACATGCATAGTTATTCTACTTGAATCTGACTCTCACCTGGATTGTGGTACTTGATTAAAACAGAAGATAATGTACAACTATAGTTCCTTCCAGATCTTAAAAAAGCACCACCAAAAAACATGTTGCTGTAAAAGGGTCAGTATTCAACTCACAAATGCTACGAAAGGAACACAGACTGTCTTTTTGCCAAGCCAGTCATATCAAGCTACTCTGGTGCTAGACTTGAAATTATCTGGTTGTGCATAATACTAGGATGATATTGGGGGGGCTTGCTGGACAATGGCTACTGAAGTATTCTGGACATTGCGGAGTGTAAAGAAGATGCAGCTGCTGTGGACTTTGCTGGACTGAATTGAAAAGTGCTGTTTGAGCTATCCACTTCTCTGTTGGGTCAAATGTAAGAGTGCGACTGTTAGCGTATAGTACGAGTCTGAAACGTTGAAGCTGAGGTTTGAATACATGTACTCTGGTGGCTGTTTTAAAACTTAACACGTGTAACCAGTATGTTTACTATTATGTCACCTCTTAAATCAAACCAATTAAAGTTCCAGAATTTGTCATAAAGTGGAGTGTGTGTCTTACTTCTATGACATATTTACTGCATTTCTCTTTCAGCAATATTTTTTTACAGTAACTTGTTTTATACTGTTGCTCATGATATAGCACAAACCCTAGTGTGTGATTTTGATATTCATTATGTCAGTTTTCTGAAGGTAGTGTTGGTTACAATTTCTCTTCCTGATAAGAAGATACTCCTGTTCTGAAATTCTTCTCGTGTTATTGTGGGGCTGGTTCAAGGAGGTGAGGAGCTAAATGTTGATATTGTAGCCGCACAGTCTTTCCTGTAATGTGACACGCATATAATGGGGTGGCGTTTTACTGCAAAGGCTGTTAATAGATGTATTTAGTCTCCATAAAAGAGTGTCTGGTGTTGTCTGTGTGTATGATAATAGGTAAGGGAGATGGAACTGGGGCTGGGGAGGGGTAGACTTCTTTCATCTCCACCCAGTCACTAGCGTATTGGAGAGAGGACAAAACATCCCTGCTCTATTTGATCCTGTAGGTGTCTCTGTGCTTCAAAATGTGCACAGTATGACAGCAGAAAAGGGAAAGAAGATTCAGTAACAACATACTAGTTTAATGTTCAGTCATAACCACTACATATCGGTCTTGGACAATATCTCCATAGATCAGTGGTGTAAATTACTTAAGTAAAAATACTTTAAAGTACTACTTAAGTAGTTTTTTGGGGTATCTGTAATTTACTGTTTATATTTTTGCCAACTTTTACTTCACTACATTCCTAGAGAAAATAATGTACTTTTTACTCTATACATTTTCACTGACATCCAAAAGTACTTCTTACATTTTGACAGGAAAATGGTCCAATTCACACACTTATCAAGACAACATCCCTGGTCATCCCTACTGCCTCTGATCTGGCGGACTCACTAAACACAAATGCGTTGTTTGTAAATTATGTCTGAGTGTTGGAGTGTGCCCCTGGCTATCTGTCAAATAAAAAAAATAATGATTCTGTCTGGTTTGCTTATAAGGAATTTGAAATTATTTATACTTTTACTTTTGATACTTAAGTACATTTTAGCAATCCACATTTACTTTTGATACTTAGGTATATTCAAAACCAAATACTTTTAGACTTTTACTCAAGTAGTATTTTACTGGGTGACTTTTACTTTTACTTGAGTCATTTTCTATTAAGTTATCTTTACTTTTACTCAAGTATGACAATTGAGTTCTTTTTCCACCACTGCCATAGATTATGTTATGCATCTGTGGCATCACACTTCACATAACAAGAACACTTATTCTTACTTATTCTTACACACAATATTGCTATATCTAATAATGTCTTTGTATTTATTCAATAATAGTCGGCACATTTAAGCAGGATTGTTCTTGCCAGACAGAGCCTGATGCTGATGGCAGAGGATTAGATAACACTGATTTCTGGTGACTCCTTGGCAGCCTGGCTGATCTGGTTTTTCAGTACATTTTTTATGTTGAAGCGATGTCAATGTCTGCCAAAGGAATGTCGTTCATCAAGTCACATCACTGTTGTCTCAGCAAATGCCATCACAAACAATTGGGCACAATTAACTTGTACACTTTAACTCAATACTCAAATTCTCCTACTTATTTAGCAGTCAACGGTTGTGCATTCATGCATACAGCAGAACCTACCGAACACCAGTAACAAAACCAGTTGAAGTTTATGTGGTTTACTTTTAAATGTGGTCATAAAGTGAGCAAAACTAGTACTTACTAATAACGACCAATGTTGGTTACAGGGTGACAGTCTCCTGATGTCAGGGATAAACATCTTAATTCCGAACATCAAATACTCTGTAGCTGGGAGACCATCCCTCCTACATCGATAGCCTAGCTGCTATCTGACATTTGACATGGTGCAGGAAACAACCCCCCAATGAACCAGCTTTACCAGTAAGTCAAAATGGAACTATGTTCAACATTGCGTTGCTGGGAGAGTCACTGTAAAAAGTCCTGACTCAGATACTGTAGATGCTAGGCTAATGATCTTAAGAGGGTCTCCTGGCTGCTCTTCCACTGTAAATGGTTGAACAGCCTGGGGACTGTATGTGCAGAGGTGTGAAGTGTCATGCACTCAGGGCACTGTATGTGAAGAAAGGCTCTCATAGGGGGAAAGGGGAGGGATCTCCCATATTAAACCTCAGCCTCTGACACAAAATACCAATTTAATCCATTTTAAGTTCAAGTTGTTATCAAGGTAATCCTAGACACATGAAAAGAGATGGGGAAAGGGCCGATGAAACGGGCATATTCCACCCACACGAGTTGCTGACTCCAGGTGGTGAGGTTGGCGGAGACGAGGCAACGAAGAGTCTCCAGGTCCTGATTGGCTCGCTCCATCTGGCCGTTAGATTGGGGGTGAAAACCAGAGGACAGGCTGGCCGACGATCCAATGAGAGTGGAGAACGCCTTCTAGAACCGGGACGAGAACTGAGGACCCCGATCAGAGACCATGTCGACCGGAAGTCCATGGAGCCGGAAGACGTGTTGCACCATGAGCTGAGCCGTCTCCTTGGCTGAGGGTAACTTGAGAAGGGGAATAAAATGGGCAGCTTTATAAAACCTATCCACCACCGTCAGGATCGTGCTGTTGCCATCTGACGGAGGAAGACCAGTAACAAAGTCCAGGGATATATGGGAACAGGGGCAGTGAGGAACAGGGAGTGGTTGAAGAAGGCCAGCCGGAGCTTGCCGCGCAGTCTTGTTTTGTGCACACACAATGCAGGCGGCGATGAATGTGGAGACATCAGGAACCATGGAAGGCCACCAAAAGTATTAACAGAGGAAAGCCAGGGTCCAACGGGAGCCTGATTGGCAGGTCAATCTCGAGAAATGTGCCCATTCCAGGACCGGGGAACGGGCAGGGTCCGGGACAAACATCTGGTTAGCCGGACCCCCCCACGGGTGGTGCGGAGATTTTCCAGGTTCTTATGGTCAGTCCACAGTAAGAATAGGTGTTCCACCCCCTCCAACCAGTGCCTCCACTCCTCCAACACCATCTTGAAGGCGAGGAGTTCTCGATTTCCCACATCATAGTTCCTCTCATCAGGGGTAAGACGATGGGAGAGAAAAGCGCAGGGGTGCAGCTTTTGGTCCTGGGCAGAACGCTGAGACAGAACGGGCCCCACTCTGAGATCCGAGGCATCGACATCCACCACGCACTAATGGGACGGGTACGGATGGATTAAGATGGGGGCTGTAATGAATCGATGTATGAGGTACGAGAACACCCAGTCAGCTGCTGGAGACCACGTGAATGGAACCTTAGGAGAGGTGAGTGCTGAGAGGGGGAAGCCAATCCACCACCGTGGTGGTTGAGGCCAATCCACCACCGTGATGTCATTAAGGCCCCGGTAGTCAGAACACGGACGCAGGGTTTTGTCCTTCTTCTCCACAAAGAAGATCAATGCGCCATCGGGAGAGGCAGATGGATGAATACTCCCTGCAGCGAGAGAGTCCTCAATGTACTCCTCCATAGCCTTGGTCTCCGGACCCGAAAGGAAGTAAAGCCGCCCCTGAGGTGGTGTTGTGCCCGGGAGAAGTTCAATGGCGCAGTCGTAGGGTCAATGAGGAGGGAGAGACGTAGTGCGGGCCTTGATGAAGACCTCCCGGAGGTCTAGGTACTCCGCAGGAATGGCGGAGAGATCCGAGGCTTCTCCCAAGCCTGCAGGAAAATGTCCCGGGGCAGGCTGTGCTGACTTAAGACACCGTGCATGGCAGAACAGGCTCCAACCCACAATAGAACCAGTAGCCCAGTTGTGCTTCTAGAGCCATGAATACCCCAAAACCATGGGGACATGGGGAGATTCTATGCGCAGGATCTGCATACACTCACTATGATTTCCTGATACTCGTAGTTTGATAGGAAACGTATTGCGGGTGACTCTGCCAATAGAGCGCCCATCCAGCGCTCTGAAGTCCATGTGAATGGAGAGGGGCTAAGTGAAGATTCCCAGCTCCAACACCAAGGTAGCGTTGATAAATCTCTCATCGACCCCAGAGTCAAGGAGCATCCGAAGAGATTTGGCCTGGTCACCCCACAACAGGGTGGCATGGAGAGGGGTATGAATAATGGAAGATTGGAAAATCTTTGTACCGTTCACCAGAGTACTCATACCTACTAATGAGCCTGGTCTTTTTAATGGACAGGTGGAAATATAATGTCCTGTAGTCCCACAATACAGACAGCTCCTGGTACTCAACCTGCGTAAACATTCATCCGGAGACAATCTAGCCCTTCTCAGTAGCTTGGGCTCTGGAGGAGGCGAGTCGACCGCCCTCTGTGATTCCTGTGGACACTCGGGTGACCTCGGATTCTCTATGTAAGGTGGACGTCGGGAACTTCTGGGATTCCTCGGAGACGAGGTGGGAGCAGTGGGCGAGCGAGTATGACCAGGGAACAGACCTCCTCTCCCTCCTACGTTCCCATAGCCGCCCATCGATCCATAAGGTCAAGGTGATGAGGGAGTCGAGGTCCATGAGAAGCTCTCGGGCTGCGAGCTCGTCTTTAACCTCCCCCGATAATCAGTGAAGGAACGTGTTGAAAAGAGATTCCGGGTTCCAGGCACTATCAGCAGCAAACGTGTGAAAGTCTACAGCATAGTCTGCCAAACTACAGGAGTTTTTAAACTTTTATCCCTTTTTCTCCCCAATTTTGTGATATCCAATTGGTAATTACAGTCTTGTCTCATCGCTGCAACTCTCGTACGGACTCGGGAGAGGCAAAGGTCGAGAGCCGTGCTCCCCCGAAACACAACCCAGCCAAGCAGCACTGCTTCTTGACACAATGCCCGCTTAACCTGAAAGCCAGCCACACCAATGTGTCGGAGGAAACACCATACACCTGGTGACCGCATCAGTGCGCATTGCGCCCGGCCCGCCACAGGAGTCGCTAGACCGCGATGGGACAAGAACATCCCTGCCGGCCAAACCCTCCCCTAACCCAAACAACACTGAGCCAATTGTGCGCCGCCCCATGGGTCTCCCGGTCGTGGCTGGCGGCGACAGAGCCTGGACTCGAACCAGGATCTCTAGTGGCTCAGCTAGCACTGTGATGCAGTGCCTTAGATCACTGCGCCCTTCGGGAGGCCTCTCACTACGGGAGTTTTGCTTTCTCACCGCTGTCACCCAGGCGAGAGCCCTTCGAGCGATCAGAGGGAAACAAAGAGGGCTGCAGCTTGAAGATGAGGGAGCACTGGGAGAGAAATGCTTGGCAGGTTCTTGGATC
The DNA here is from genome assembly GCF_016432855.1 of Salvelinus namaycush. Taxonomy (NCBI): domain Eukaryota; kingdom Metazoa; phylum Chordata; class Actinopteri; order Salmoniformes; family Salmonidae; genus Salvelinus; species Salvelinus namaycush. Next base: position 16,483,667 of record NC_052335.1, on the reverse strand, counting down.
TCCGGCGTAGCGGTGTTCTCAGGAAGCCAGGATAGGCTGGGGAGAAGCGCCGCTGGTAGCTGTGTTACTGAGAGTCTGGGGGGTTACCGTAGAGGCTTGCTGCCTAGTAGAGTATGCGTTGAATTGCTCCAGCAATACATTGAAAGCACGGTTATGGCGCGTTCTGCCAAGTTCTGGAGTCCTTCCATAAGGTTATGAAGTAACTCCTCGTGTCTTCCAATAGTGGCTCCTTGGGAGGAGACAGCGTTGCAGAGCTGGTCCGAGTCTGCTGGGTCAATCATGGCCAGGTCGTACTATCAAGGCTCAGGCTAAGACCCAGATGCAGACACAGGAGGCGGATAGGGAAGCACAGCCGAGAGCTGCCCAGTGACATGAGCCTACCAGACAAGCTAAACTACTTCTATGCTTGCTTCGAGGCAAATAACACTGAAACATGTATGAGAGCACCAGCTGTTCCGGAAGACTGTGTGATCACGCTCTCCGCAGCCGATGTGAGTAAGACCTTTAAACAGGTCAACATTTACAAGGCCGCAGGGCCAGACGGATTACCAGGTAGTGTAATGCGAGCATGTGCTGACCAACTGGCAAGTGTCTTCACTGACATTTTCAACCTCTCCCTCTCCCCGAATGTGTAATACCAACATGTTTTAAGCAGACCACCATAGTCCCTGTGCCCAAGAACACTAAGGTAACCTGCCTAAATGACTACCGACCCATAGAACTCACGTCTGTAGCCATGAAGTGCTTTGAAAGGCTGGTCATGGCTTACATCAACACCAATATCCCAGAAACCCCAGACCCACTCCAATTTGCGTACTGCCCAAACAGATCCACAGATGATGCAATCTCTATTGCACTCCACACTGCCCTTTCCCACCTGGACAAAATGATCACCTATGTGAGAATGCTATTCATTGACTACAGCTCAGTGTTTAACACCATAGTGCCCTCAAAGCTCATCAAGCTCACCAATAAGCTAAGGACCGTGGGACTAAACACCTCCCTCTGCAACTGGATCCTGGACTTCCTGACGGGCCACCCCCAGGTGGTAAGGGTAGGTAACAACACATCTGCCACGCTGATCCGCAACACAGGGGCCCCTCAGGGGTGCATGCTCAGTCCCCTCCTGTACTCCCTGTTCACTCATGACTGCACGGCCAGGCACGACTCCAACACCATCATTAAGTTTGCCGATGACACAACAGTGGTCACCGAACGACAAGACAGCCTATAGGGAGGAGGTCAGAGACCTGGCCGTGTGATGCCAGGACAACAACCTCTCCCTCAACGTGATCAAGACAAAGGAGATGATTGTGGACTACAGGAAAAAGAGGACAGAGCATGCCCCCATTCACATCGACGGGGCTGTAGTGGAGCAGGGTGAGAGCTTCAAGTTCCTTGGTGTCCACATCACCAAGAAACTAACATGGTCCAAGCACACCAAGACAATCGTGAAGAGGGCACGACAAAGCCTATTCCCCCTCAGGAGACTGAAAAGATTTGTCATGGGTTCTCAGATCCTCAAAAGGTTCTACAGCTGCACCACTGAGAGCATCCTGACTGGTTGCATCAATGCCTGATATGGCAACTGCTTGGCCTCCGACCGCAAGGCATTACAGAGGGTAGAGCGTACGGCCCAGTACATCAATGGGGCAAAGCTTCCTGCCATCCAGGATCTCTAAAGCAAGCGGTATCAGAGGAAGGCCCTAAAAATTGTCAAAGACTCCAGCCACCCTAGTCATAGACTGTTCTCCCTGCTATCGCACTGCAAGCGGTACCGGAGCGCCAAGTCTAGGTCCAAGAGTCTTCTAAACAGCTTCTACCCCCAAGCCATAAGACTCCTGAACATCTAATCAAATGGCTACCCGGACTATTTGCATTTCCCCCCCTTTTACACCACTGCTACTCTCTGTTGTTATCATCTATGCATAGTCACTTTAATAACTCTACCTACATGTACATATTACCTCAATTACCTCGACTAACCAGTGCCCCCGCACATTGACTCTTTACCGGTACCCCCTGTATATAGTCTCGCTATTGTTATTTTACTGCTGCTCTTTAATTACTTGTTACTTTTATTTCCTATTCTTATTCGTATGTTTAAAACATTCTTTTTTTTTAAAACTGCATTGTTGGTTAGGGGTAAGTAAGCATTTCAATGTAAGGTCTACACCTGTTGTATTCGGCGCATGTCACTAATAACATTTTATTTTATTTGGATTTGATAGTACGAGTCTCTGAGTTTATTATAGTACAAGGGTCAAGAAAAAGGTAGGTCAAGGCAGGCAAAGAGATGTAATCCAAATCAGAGTCAGGCAGGTACAGGACTGCAGGAAATCGGTAGGTCAAGGCAGGCAAAGAGTCGTAATCCAAATCAGAGTCAGGCAGGTACAGGACGGCAGGCAGGATCAAGGTCAAGATAGGCAGAAAGGTCAGAACTGGGAAGACTAGAAGAACTAAAACTAGAGCACAGGAAATATGGGAACACGTTGGAATGACTTGACAAGACGAACTGGCATCAGATAAACAGAAAACGCAGGTATAAATACATAGGGGATAATGGAGGGAGATGGGAGACACCTGGTGGGGGGTGGAGACAAGCACAAAGACAGGTGAAACAGATCAGGGTGTGACAGTTGTTACAAAACATGGGTGAAAAGTCAAGGGGTGTGAATACTTCTTGAAGGAACTGTATATGTACATAGCTACCTCAATTACCTTGCACCCCTGCACATTGACTCAGTACTGGTACTCCCTGTATCTAGCCATGTTATTTTTACTTGTTATTGCTATTCACTGTGTATTTATTCCTTTTGTCACTATTTCTATATGTATCTTTAACTCTGTATTGCTGGAAAATGACCCATTCAGTGTTAATCTACAACTGTGGTTTACAAAGCACATGACAAATAAAATGTGTTTTGATTGTATGCAACATTTAACTTTTTTCACAAGTGCCATATCATTTACAAAAAATACATACTGACATAGTAAAATAAATAAAAGTGTGTAAAAAATAATTATCATGGATTCCATGGTGAACTTCAATGGCATTCACTAAATGTATGGTTTTATTTAGGATAATGTTTTACAGCTGTTGGACTATTTTTTTATTTTAAAATCTTCTTACTTGATGATTGTATATATTTTACATGTGATAATGCCACACTGAGGGCCATAGATAATTACAGACACCTGTGATATTCTGAAGTACTGTACCCACTTTTTTTTAAACCAACATTCCAGTAATATACCCTCTCCTTGTAACCGTAGGTAAAAGACAACTAAGTAAAACATATAAAATGTTCAGTTTCAATAACGATCTAAATCAGAAATACTGTATGTGTTGCATTTCAACAATACCAATATTAGCAGAGCACAGCACAGCACTCGCTACACCTCTGAGAGAAACATACTGCATTCTTTAGATTCTTGATTAAATACCATGTGACTTCTCTACCCATCCTGATGATTGGGTTTTATGAAAACCTGTCAGCCCTGGTTGTGATATCACAAGCAACCTACTTAACCCATTTGTTCCCAATTTTTTTGCCGACATACCACTATGAAAGTCTTACACTATTAGTAACCCTTACATGTAATCCATATTGCGTTTTGAAAAAGTCTAGCCCTGTTACCCACTTTGCCAAGGCCTGTATTCCCCCAAGTCACCAACATTTACCTCCAGTATATGCAGCTATCCGCTGCACACCCCAACCCTGTTATTTGCATATCTTAGTATTGTGACCACTGACCTGTTACCTGTTATACCCTAACCATTTCATATATAAACTCAAAGTACATTACATTAGCCTCATTCACTTTTTGTCTACCACGAATTTGTTACCAAAAAGGATGTTAAAGGGCAGTAGACTTCTATTCAGACTCATTACCTGTAGGAGCCTAGTACATCTCTACACCACATTACTCATATACTCGTAAACCAGGTCAATTCATGGGCATAAAGCTGGATATTCATATAAAACAGGTCTACCCCAGTGCCCAAGCCTCAACATTCATAGAAAAACAGATTTACACCTGCAATGCAGCCCTTAAATATCCATACAAACCAGATTTACACCTGTTGCTATGTTCAATACTTTGATTAAACAGGTCTACCCTATTTACCAAAACTCACATACACCAGTATACCCGTGTGAAAGAGACACTGAACAAAACTATTAACATGATATATTTGTTATATTAACACACTAATTGTTACATCGCCAATCTCCCCTGAAATAACAAAATTATACGTTTTACAGTCAGAATCACTGATTTAAGCATATGTAAAGGCTAATGGATAATAGTAAAATCTGTAGGATCATCTTCATGAAGTATATTGATAACCAAACAACTTCAATTTAGTTAATTAAATTTAATAAGTTACCTTTTCACTGTGTATTCATCTGTCACTGTTCAATTCAAATTGTGTGTATTCACTGCTTTGTATTCTATTGTAAAACGGACGGTCCTTTGACCAGAGCGATCAAGTATATTTTAGTTTTGTTGAGACACAATGTTCATGACAGTTCAGACAATGCATAGTCACTGACCCACTGCACTGGTGTTTTTACATGATGCCCTTTTCCTTCTAATTTAGACCGATGGTTGTGCTGATGGCTCAAGTGTGTCTGTGCTCTGCTCTTCAATACTAACTCACTTTCAGTATGTGACACAAGGAAACAGAATAAATAATGAAACCTGTTGAGCAGGTTCTCTGTCACAGTCATTCAGTCCCTTACCATATTTCAGGAATTCTTACCGTAGTTCACGGTATTAAGGGCGTGACAGTCAGTAAACGGTGTTGGATGTGGGTTTTGAGTCTCCCTGCAAAGTACAATAATACACTTGTCAACCAGAACAGTAAGGAGAAGCAAGGTAAGGCATTTTTGTTCGTTTGTTTTTCAGTGAAATGATAATTTCTAAATAATTTAGGTCAATGTTAAAAGAAGGGGGGGAAAGAGACAGAAATTGGCCTACATGGATGGGAGTCTTCACTTGGATGGTAATGAGACTGACTTCCTTTCTGAGTTGAGGCTTAAATACACATCTAAATGTTTCTGTTGTATCTGTAACTCATTATTACTTAGGGTCTGACATGATATAAGCAACATCAAATAACAGTGCATATCAATAGCACAGATTGAATATCTGAATTTCCATGTTTTCAACTGATTAATTTGCCCTGACTGGCCCAACAATACGCTATCTGTAGTCACATTGATTTCCTTAGTTGGTTTATTAGTTAAAGATATTTTGTGCTGTCAAGTTTTATACGTAAGACTTTCTGGTAGTGGTAGCAGTAGCTCCATTAAATTTTCTCGGCTACCTATTGGTGTCTATATAAATATTCTGTAGCCTGTTGGTGCCTATATTTTTCTGGTGTCTTTCAATTCCCTCTTCTGTTGCATGCTGGTGCCTATATTTTTCTGGTGCCTGTTGTTGGTGCCTATTAGATCCTTTTCTGTCTGAAAAGCTAAATAATTAGATTTAAGTTTTTTAAACATCAAGCTTGTTTTTCTTGTGTTCTTTTTGTTATTTGTGTGGTAGACATGACATGATTGATGATTGATGTCAACTGCTTTTAAACAAACCTGCAACAATTTGGACATCAGCACTTCAGTGATCAACGTGTTAATGCTCATAGGAAGAGCAGTGTGGCCAATAAAGGTAAAGTTAAATATTTATGAAAATGTAATTGTACCTGAACAATAATATGGCACATAAAATACATTTTTCCCACATTGCACTTTCATAAGTGTGTTTGATTTGCATAGCAACATGTCTAAGGATGAAGTTGACACTTGATTTAGACAGTTCAGTAGGATTCCCCATTCAGAACTGACAGTGAAGCTGGCTAAGAAGTCATCAGACTGGCACAGACACATTTCTAAATCAAATGTCAACTACCTTCACGCAGAGAAGGCTCCTAATCTAAATCAGAAGAGCAGGCCTACAAAAGGACAACAGAGCCCTAGTCTGTTACACCAGGGCTTGGGGCCCGGACCACGAGGTAGATGTGACCAATATGGCCATACAATAACTGAGATTATGCCAGTAAAGCATGTTGTCATTACATATAAGATTAATCTGTTTGGCATGGTACAGTGGTTGTCAATTACATTTCTTTGACTAAAGACCTACCATGCTATTTGTAACCCATTTCCATGTTTATGATTGTACTTTTGGCATAATATGGGTATCAATAATGTTAGATGAGATATACAGAATCGGTTTTTCATTCAGTGAATGTTGACTACCATATGCAGCAGAATTTATTTATATTTTTCAGAGATCCAGTAATATTTTAACTTTGAAATAATATTTATGTTATATTAATTTCCTACAGTAAGTCCGCACATCATTCAGAAATGTATTTTGACACTTTTTTGGAGGAATACTCTGTAGTGGTTAGAGCGTTGGGCCAGTAACCGAAAGGTTGCTGGATCGAATCCCCGAGCTGACAAAAAAATCCCTGAGCTGTAAAAATCTGTCGTTCTGCCCCTGAGCAAGGCAGTTAACCCACTGTTCCCCGGGCGCCGAAGACGTGGATGTTGATTAATGCAGCCCCCGCACCTTTCTGATTCAGAGGGGTTGGGTTAAATGCGGAAGACACATTTCAGTTGAAGGCATTCACTTGTACAACTGACTAGGTTACCCCCCTTTCCCTTTCCCTTTATTATATGTTATTTACAATTAATTGTCTTAGATAATGTATTTCGACATGACATTGGAACATATGGGGAATTGTCCACTCACCAGGGACAGGGACATTCTAGGCAATGGCATTCTAGGAATGAGGAAAGAACTTCAGCTATTATACATAACATAACATAAATGTTTTGTAACAATAGCAGATCACATTTCAAACAGTGTCTTTCCTACTTACAAATAAATGGCTGCACACTAAGTGTGTTTGTACAAAAAGTCCAGATGAGATTCATTATTTCAGTTAGCACATTACATAAGGTTATAATTAAGATGATATCACAAATCCCTTGATTACGCTTAATCAGATTTGTTTTTAAATCTCAGAATTACAAATCATGAAATGAAACAATAGATACTTCTATGGACATTTTTAAATGACGCGTGCATGATATAAGTGCCTCAGAAAAGTTACCTGTGGGGTTTTATTGTGTACTTTAAACATTATAGTGAATGTAGTTTTTTACAGTTCTTCCTGTTTTTTTCTCAACTCCTTTGCCTTGTTTCCCCATAACAGGAATGGCAATAACAAATAATGGGCTGAGTGTCCTTGTCCTCCTGATGACATGCTCTATTTTGGAAACACGGGAATTCATTGAAATTTCAAGCCTTGTTTCACAGGTATTATGTTAACAGTAACTCATGCTGTCCAATAGAAACCTTCAGACAATATTTAGAAACACACGTAACAAAATATGAGAAACTTAGCAACTTGATGATCTTAGTAAGAGTTAGGCGGTCTACTGTTTAGTTCTTGCACCATGTTTTTTTGACATCTTTATGGTTGAACGGGTTAGTGTGGAGTCTCGTGATTAGATGATCGTACAGTATTGAACCCCCCTTGAAACCCCCAAAACCTATCAAACAGGATATTCTAAATGTGGAAAATATTCTAAGATGATATAAACTCTCTGAAGCAAATGTAAATGTGGATACTGACTTTCATTCTCTTGGTAAAGGCATTCAACACAGAGTACAACCCACATCTGTCACATGTTAGGGAAAAAAGAGCAGGTGAGTTTAGTCAACAGATCACCTTTAAATGATCTTGCAAAGTCAAACATCATCCTCTTGAATGACAATTCAAACCATGTATTTAAAAAGAGCATACGGACTCTTCTCCTGAACGTCACCCTTTCTTCTATTTCAATCCTTACAGTATTATCCAATCGATGGAACTACATAATTGATGTTGAAGTGAACGTGTCAGACATCAAAACAATAGAGCAAATTAAGTCAGCTGTGAATTCAACAAGTCTTCCCCTCACTATCAACAACTCCACTGAAATCACTGATTTTGACATCACTTCTGGTAGTTATACTGTTGGGCTAGCTAGTGCTAGGCATTGCTTTTCTAATTATGTAGGAGAAAAATAATTGATTGAATACATTTTTTACATGCACATGTCCTGAAACTCATTTCCATTTCAGTTTGCTACCCAAATGGTACTGGATTCCAGTGCAGATGTGAGGACCAGTATCGTTGGTCGTGTAACAATTGCGCTATCTATGGGGCATGTGAAGAAAATACAGATAAACCCTGTGGATGTATTAATGCAATTCCTTCCGATGGAGAGTACTGCCAGTCGGTTCAAAACCCAAGTAAACGCCAAAGTTCTGTTTTTTATAGATTTTATTGTCATCATATTTTTCCTATTTCTGATAACCAGTTCAAAAATGTTATATTTTCGTCACCTTACAGACTTTACAGCATGTCCAACAACAACAGCCTCTCCTTCAACAGGTAATGAACGACCAAAATATATCTGATGAATTGCCTGAAAAACAATAGCATGACAATTGTTTTGGGATATTGATGAATCTAAATCTATTTAATTTTAGCAAATGAATGACTGACATTGTTCATTTTCAGTTCCAACAGTACCAGCAACTCTCTATGAGTACATGATTGAAATTGAGCTGAACACCACAGACGTTACAGTGATAGATCAACTGAGAGCCATTCTGAGAAATGCTATTTACCCTGTCAGTATCAATAATCTGACACAAATCACTGGTGTTAACATGTCTACAGGTAAGACTTCAATGTGCAAGTTATTAATTTTAACTGCTTACACACCGATTAAGTGTCATTTTGATATCTTAATCCACTCTCATGTCCTCAGTTTGCTACCCAAATGGTACTGGATTCCAGTGCAGATGCGAGGACCAGTATCGTTGGTCATGTGACCAGTGTGTCTCTTTTGGGAAATGTGATGACATCACATCTGACACGTGTGCATGTATCAATGCCATTCCTCCAGATGGACAGTACTGCCAGTCGGTTCACTACCAAAGTAAGAACCAACATCTTCACACATTTGACTTTTGTTAACATTTTCTAATATGTTTAACTAACCAATATCCTATTTTCTTCACCTCAAAGATTTTACAGCATGTCCAATAACAACAGCCTCTCCTACAACAGGTAATGAACGACCAAAATATATCTGATGAATTGCCTGAAAAACAATAGCATGACAATTGTTTTGGGATATTGATGGATCTAAATCTATTTAATTTTAGCAAATGAATGACTGACATTGTTCATTTTCAGTTCCAACAGTACCAGCAACTCTCTATGAGTACATGATTGAAATTGAGCTGAACACCACAGACGTTACAGTGATAGATCAACTGAGAGCCATTCTGAGAAATGCTATTTTCCCTGTCAGAATCAATAATCTGACACAAATCACTGGTGTTAACATGTCTACAGGTAAGACTTCAATGTGCAAGTTATTATTTTTAACTGCTTACACACCGATTAAGTGTCATTTTGATATCTTAATCCACTCTCATGTCCTCAGTTTGCTACCCAAATGGTACTGGATTCCAGTGCAGATGTGAGGACCAGTATCGTTGGTCATGTGACCAGTGTGTCTCTTATGGGAAATGTGATGACATCACATCTGACACGTGTGCATGTATCAATGCCATTCCTCCAGATGGACAGTACTGCCAGTCGGTTCACTACCAAAGTAAGAACCAACATCCTCACACATTTGACATTTGTTAACATTTTCTAATATGTTTAACTAACCAATATCCTATTTTCTTCAACTCAAAGACTTTACAGCATGTCCAACAACAACAGCCTCTCCTTCAACAGGTAACGTAGGACCAAAATATATCTGATGAATTGCCTGAAAAACAATAGCATGACAATTGTTTTGGGATATTGATGAATCTAAATCTATTTAATTTTAGCAAATGAATGACTGACATTGTTCATTTTCAGTTCCAACAGTACCAGCAACTCTCTATGAGTACATGATTGAAATTGAGCTGAACACCACAGACGTTACAGTGATAGATCAACTGAGAGCCATTCTGAGAAATGCTATTTTCCCTGTCAGAATCAATAATCTGACACAAATCACTGGTGTTAACATGTCTACAGGTAAGACTTCAATGTGCAAGTTATTATTTTTAACTGCTTACACACCGATTAAGTGTCATTTTGATATCTTAATCCACTCTCATGTCCTCAGTTTGCTACCCAAATGGTACTGGATTCCAGTGCAGATGTGAGGACCAGTATCGTTGGTCATGTGACCAGTGTGTCTCTTATGGGAAATGTGATGACATCACATCTGACACGTGTGGATGTATCAATGCCATTCCTCCAGATGGACAGTACTGCCAGTCGGTTCACTACCAAAGTAAGAACCAACATCCTCACACATTTGACATTTGTTAACATTTTCTAATATGTTTAACTAACCAATATCCTATTTTCTTCAACTCAAAGACTTTACAGCATGTCCAACAACAACAGCCTCTCCTTCAACAGGTAACGTAGGACCAAAATATATCTGATGAATTGCCTGAAAAACAATAGCATGACAATTGTTTTGGGATATTGATGAATCTAAATCTATTTAATTTTAGCAAATGAATGACTGACATTGTTCATTTTCAGTTCCAACAGTACCAGCAACTCTCTATGAGTACATGATTGAAATTGAGCTGAACACCACAGACGTTACAGTGATAGATCAACTGAGAGCCATTCTGAGAAATGCTATTTTCCCTGTCAGAATCAATAATCTGACACAAATCACTGGTGTTAACATGTCTACAGGTAAGACTTCAATGTGCAAGTTATTATTTTTAACTGCTTACACACCGATTAAGTGTCATTTTGATATCTTAATCCACTCTCATGTCCTCAGTTTGCTACCCAAATGGTACTGGATTCCAGTGCAGATGTGAGGACCAGTATCGTTGGTCATGTGACCAGTGTGTCTCTTATGGGAAATGTGATGACATCACATCTGACACGTGTGGATGTATCAATGCCATTCCTCCAGATGGACAGTACTGCCAGTCGGTTCACTACCAAAGTAAGAACCAACATCCTCACACATTTGACATTTGTTAACATTTTCTAATATGTTTAACTAACCAATATCCTATTTTCTTCAACTCAAAGACTTTACAGCATGTCCAACAACAACAGCCTCTCCTTCAACAGGTAACGTAGGACCAAAATATATCTGATGAATTGCCTGAAAAACAATAGCATGACAATTGTTTTGGGATATTGATGAATCTAAATCTATTTAATTTTAGCAAATGAATGACTGACATTGTTCATTTTCAGTTCCAACAGTACCAGCAACTCTCTATGAGTACATGATTGAAATTGAGCTGAACACCACAGACGTTACAGTGATAGATCAACTGAGAGCCATTCTGAGAAATGCTATTTTCCCTGTCAGAATCAATAATCTGACACAAATCACTGGTGTTAACATGTCTACAGGTAAGACTTCAATGTGCAAGTTATTATTTTTAACTGCTTACACACCGATTAAGTGTCATTTTGATATCTTAATCCACTCTCATGTCCTCAGTTTGCTACCCAAATGGTACTGGATTCCAGTGCAGATGTGAGGACCAGTATCGTTGGTCATGTGACCAGTGTGTCTCTTATGGGAAATGTGATGACATCACATCTGACACGTGTGGATGTATCAATGCCATTCCTCCAGATGGACAGTACTGCCAGTCGGTTCACTACCAAAGTAAGAACCAACATCCTCACACATTTGACATTTGTTAACATTTTCTAATATGTTTAACTAACCAATATCCTATTTTCTTCAACTCAAAGACTTTACAGCATGTCCAACAACAACAGCCTCTCCTTCAACAGGTAACGTAGGACCAAAATATATCTGATGAATTGCCTGAAAAACAATAGCATGACAATTGTTTTGGGATATTGATGAATCTAAATCTATTTAATTTTAGCAAATGAATGACTGACATTGTTCATTTTCAGTTCCAACAGTACCAGCAACTCTCTATGAGTACATGATTGAAATTGAGCTGAACACCACAGACGTTACAGTGATAGATCAACTGAGAGCCATTCTGAGAAATGCTATTTTCCCTGTCAGAATCAATAATCTGACACAAATCACTGGTGTTAACATGTCTACAGGTAAGACTTCAATGTGCAAGTTATTATTTTTAACTGCTTACACACCGATTAAGTGTCATTTTGATATCTTAATCCACTCTCATGTCCTCAGTTTGCTACCCAAATGGTACTGGATTCCAGTGCAGATGTGAGGACCAGTTTCGTTGGTCATGTGACCAGTGTGTCTCTTATGGGAAATGTGATGACATCACATCTGACACGTGTGGATGTATCAATGCCATTCCTCCAGATGGACAGTACTGCCAGTCGGTTCACTACCAAAGTAAGAACCAACATCCTCACACATTTGACATTTGTTAACATTTTCTAATATGTTTAACTAACCAATATCCTATTTTCTTCACCTCAAAGATTTTACAGCATGTCCAACAACAACAACCTCTCCTACAACAGGTACCTTTCGAAATACCTACTGAAAAACATGACATCGTTTTTGCAAACCATATAATAGTTATGTTGTCATGTCTATCGATAACCTACAGTAGGCTACATTTCATGCTCTTCAAGTCATAGTTTTATCATTTCCAGTCTCTACTCCAGCTGACCCCACAACAGCACTAATCACAGTAACCAGTTAGGGCTGTCCAATGAGATAAAGCAGTTCATCCCACAACACAGCTCATCACAATTACCAGCAAATACAATCAAGTACCTGTGAATAGAGTTTGTTCTGAACTCATCACACATTTGTCACAATCTCTCGGTCTCTCTGTCACTCTCTCACTCTGCTTTAGACTCTACGACACCTGAGGCCAACTCTACAGAACAAAGTACTACAGTTGATCCCACAACACAACTGACCACAGTTACTAGTAAGTATCATCAAGTTGTCGAGAACAAAGCTTGTCTGAAACAGAGTTTACCACCAAAGCATGTAACACTCAATCACTATCCCACTGGGCACAAACTGGTTGAATAAACATTATATCAAAGTAATATGTCAACGTATTGTGATGTGGAATCTACGTGGAAAATACATTGGATTTGAAAAAGTCATCAACGTAAAATGTTGTTTTTTGGGAGAAATGTCAACCACAGGCTTATGTCATCATGGTAACCAAATTTCAACATAGTCAAACCTTGTCTAAAATATGTTGAATTTGTACCTTTAAAACAATGTTAGATCTTCAAGGTTATATCCATTATCAGAAAAAAATAACAATTCGGTGGACAGTACCTCCTACTGGAGTATTAATCTATCTTCAATTACCCTTTGGTGACCAGTGGGGTATCACAGTGCTTAATCCAAAAGCAGAACCAAATGACCTGGGTTGCATATGAGATTACATTAAAATTGGCCTACATGGTACAAGAGATCAATGACCTTCGAGATCCTGCACAGATTATTACAACAATTGTGAAGATCTCCACAGACCTGTACTTATGCCTGCTATCTTGAACATGCATGTTTTATATGATTACACAAGAAGAAATGTACAGTTACAGGAACCTCAACATGTGGCCACGGATGTGTTACTAATTTTAAGGTTGACTTTTCCATTCTTTAACGTTTATTTTGGTTGAGTTGGAGATGTGAATCCAACATCACTTGTTAACTTGTCAACAAGTTAATAGGATACTTATTGTATTTCAAAAGTGATATTGAATTATGTTTGGTTGTTGATGCAACCAAATATCAACATTTGAAGGAGATTTGTCTTCTTCTTGGATAGTTCTATTCATGCCACTGACTTAGTCTGGCTTGAATTCCAGTTTGTCTACAAATTAATAATTGATTTGTTGTATTCATGTCTCCATCTCAACAAAAAATGTAAGTTAAAGAATAGTACTACATCAAATCAAAATGTATGCAAAATGCATTTAACTTTTGATTTGATTTAGTCCTACTCTTTAACTTCCAGAGCTTGATCAACTTCTCAACCAAATATTTCCCAATTATCCACGTTGAAATGACGTGGTGTGCCCAGTGGGATGTTACTTCCATGCTATAGACTCTACAACAACTGCACCCACAACAGAACAAAGTACTACAGTTGACCTCACAACACAACTGACCACAGTTACCAGCGTGTGTATGCTAATATGTTTCAGTTCAGAACGATTTTGCGATAACGTGTCACTATCTGCTACAACAGAGCTGACAGCAGTGAACAGTATTCTAATTAAGCAATAATGTCCGAGGAGGTGTGGTATATGGTCAATATACCACAGCTAAGGGCTGTTCTTAGCATGACGCGACGTGAGTACCTGTATACAGCCCTTAGCCGTGGTATATTGGCAATATACCACAAACACCAGAGGTGCCTTAGTTCTATTATAAACTGGTTACCAACGTAATTAGAGCAGTAAAAATAAATATTTTGTTATACCCGTGTTATACGGTCTGATATTCCATGGCTTTCAGCCAGTTAACATTCAAGGCTCGAACCACCCCATTTATAAGGGGGTGGGGCCAGAAACTACACCCCCCCCGGGCCTTATTAGTTGTGCTTCTAAAGGCTAGATAATCCCTCCACCTGACAGGTGTGGCAAGCTGATTAAACAGCATTATTATTACACAGGTTGCACCTTGTGCTGGGGACAATAAAAGACCACTCTAAAATGTGCAGTTTTGTCACACAACACAATGCCACAGATGTCTCAAGTTTTGAGGGAGTTTGCAATTGGCATGCTGACTGCAGGGAAGTCCACCAGAGCTGTTGCCAGAGAATTTAATGTTAATTTCTCTACCATAAGCCGCCTCCAACGTCGTTTTAGAGAATTTGGCAGTACATCCAACCGGCCTCACAACCTGCAGACTACGTATAACCTCGCCAGCCTAGGACCTCCACATCTGGCTTCTTCATCTGCGGGATCGTCTGAGACCAGCCACCTGGACAGCTGATGAAACTGAGTATTTCTGTCTGTATTAAATCCGTTTTGTGTGGATTTTCTTCCCCTGAATGTTCTCTCAGGCCCACCCAAGGCTGCGGTCCTGCCCAGTCATGTGAAATCCATAGCTTAGGGCCCAATTAATTTATTTCAATTGACCGATAATATGAACTGTGACTCAGTAAAATGTTTGAAATTGTTGCATGTTGCGTTTATATTTTTGTTCAGTATATGTTTTGAGGTTGGACTTTAGCACTTGTAGCACGTTAGCACTTAGGGTGCACCGGTTGGTGTCACCTCATTAGTCAGTATGTGTTCCATCTCTGCTGGGTTGCCCGTCTCGTTAGTCAGAAGGATGTTTAACCTGTTGTCACGCCCTGACCTTAGAGAGCCTTTTTATTTCTCTATTTGGTGAGGTCAAGGTGTGATTTGGGTGGGAATTCTAGTTTGTCTGTTTCTTTGTTGGCCGGGTATGGTTCCCAATCAGAGGCAGCTGTCTATCGTTGTCTCTGATTGGGAATCATACTTAGGCAGCCTTTTAACCACCTGTGTTTGTGGGTAATTATTATTTTCTGTGTGTGTTTGTGTGCGCCACGGTTGCGTCACCTTCGGTTTCTGTTTTACCTGTTTTTTTGTGAAGGTTTCACTTTATTAAAGATGTGGAATTACAAGCTGCGCCTTGGCTCATCTATGACAGGGAGTTTGAAGACAGTGATCCTGACAGAATTACCCACCACCAGAAGACCAAGCAGCGTGCGCCATCTTGGAGGACGAGCTGGACCGGGAGGAGATTATGGCAGGGGACAAGACCCGGTCACGGAAGCCCGAGAGGCAGCTCCAAAAGAAATTGGGAGGGGGCACACAGGGAGATTGGCGGAGTCAGGGTTTAGACCTGAGCCAACTCCCCGTGCTTACCGTGTGGAACATGTGACCGGTCAGGCACCGTGTTATGCGGTGATGCGCACTGTGTCTCCAGTGAGCATTCACAGGCCGGTGCGCTCTGTGCCGGTGCCCCGCATTTGCCGGGCGGAAGTGGGCATCCAGCCAGGACGGGTTGTGCCAGCTCTACGCTCAAGACCTCTAGTGCGCCTCCACGGCCCAGTGTATCCGGTGCCTGCTCCACGCACCAGGCTTCCAGTGCATCTCCCCAGTCCGGTGAGATCTGTTCCGGCTCCACGTGCCAGGCCTCCAGTGTGTCTCCCCAGCCTGGTAAGCCCTGTGGCAGTTCCACGCACCAGGCTGCCAGTATGTCTCCTCAGTCCGGTGAGACCTGTTCCGGCTCCACGTACGAAGCCTCCAGTGATGATCCATGGCCCGGAGCCTGTAGTGATGATCCATGGCACGAAGCCTCCAGTGATAACCCATGGTCCGGAGCCTGCAGTGAACATCCATGGCCCGAAGCCTGCAGTGAACATCCAGGGCACGAAGCCTCCAACGACAATCCATGGCCCGGAGCCTGTAGCGACGCTCCATGGCATAGAGCCTGCAGCGACTGTCCCCTGTCCGGAGCCTGCAGCGACGGTCCCCAGTCCGGAGCCTCCAGCGTCGGTCCCCAGTCCAGAGCCTCCAGCGTCGGTCCCCAGTCCGGAGCCTCCAGAGAAGGTCCCCAGTCCGGAGCCTCCAGCGACGGTCCCCAGTCCGGAGCCTCCAGCGACGGTCCCCAGTCCGGAGCCTCCAGCGACGGTCTCCAGTCCGGAGCCTGCAGCGACGGTCTCCAGTCCGGAGCCTCCAGCGACGGTCACCAGTCCGGAGCCTCCAGCGACGGTCCGCAGTCCGGAGTCTCCAGCGACGGTCCCCAGTCCGGAGCCTCCAGCGACGGTCCCCAGTCCGGAGCCTCCAGCGACGGTCCGCAGTCCGGAGCCTCCAGCGACGGTCCGCAGTTCGGAGTCTCCAGCGACGGTCCGCAGTCCGGAGTCTCCAGCGGCGGTCCAGAGCCTCCAGCGGGGGTTCCCAATCCAGAGCCTCCGGCGATGATCCACGGTCCGGCTCCTCCGGCGACGATCCACGGTCCGGTTCCACGGAAGCGGAGGGATCAGCGTGCGGAGCGGGGGCTACGTCCCGAACCGGAGCCGCCACCGAGGATAGATGCCCACCCGGGCCCTCCCCTATAGAATCAGGTTTTGCGGCCGGAGTCCGCACCTTTGCGGGGGGGTACTGTCACGCCCTGACCTTAGAGAGCCTTTTTATTTCTCTATTTGGTTAGGTCAGGGTGTGATTTGGGTGGGCATTCTAGTTTGTCTGTTTCTTTGTTGGCCGGGTATGGTTCCCAATCAGAGGCAGCTGTCTATTGTTGTCTCTGATTGGGAATCATACTTAGGCAGCCTTTTAACCACCTGTGTTTGTGGGTAATTATTATTTTCTGTGTGTGTTTGTGTGCGCCACGGTTGCGTCACCTTCGGTTTCTTTTTACCTGTTTTTTTGTGAAGGTTTCACTTTATTAAAGATGTGGAATTACAAGCTGCGCTTTGGCTCATCTATGACAGGGAGTTTGAAGACAGTGATCGTGACACCTGTGTTGGCACAGGTGATATCTAAGAGTGGCTGGCCCAGTGCTCCAGTTGTGCAGTCGTAAGACCTTTAGTTGACTTCCTATTTTGATTTCTAGACATACAATCATTTGTCTGATCTTCCCTGTTTTCGTTTTGCTCCACTTTTTGGTTTGGTTTGCTTACTGTCTTAAAGTTTGGTGTGGGTTTTTCTTTTGTTTGCCTGTTCTTGAGCAAATTTAGTGAGCGCTCATGGTCGGTGTCTTTTAGGTTTCAGTTGTTGTTGCTAGTCAACTTTCAGTGGACACCCCCATGAGTGTCTTTCAGAACCCCTCTTAAAACCCCACCATATTATTTTGGGTTGTTGTCAGTGACTCTTTGTTAGTTCCCCCTTCTGTTTGAGCAACATTATTTGGTTTTCTTGTCGGAGGAACGTATCATAATGGGGAGCTCTTCCGGGATTTTGTTTCCCATGAGTATGGTAGTCACTCTAGTCACCTACTCTGACGCTCTAATGTGCCCAGATATTTGAGTGTTCAAAATACACTTTTGTGGTAGAGTTATAAGGGATGGTGGAATCATTTTGAAAGTTGCATAAACACACAGACTTATAAAAAAAAGCCTGGACTTTAAGCTGGAAACATTTGTGGAAAACCCTACATGGGAGATGCTAGATAAACGTACAAAGGTGAATCTGGTCGTCATTGTAAAGCGTTATGACATCAAAAGGTGTATTTGGCGATCCAAAAGCATTAGTCAAAGATTTGATAGTTGCTGTTTTGGTGGAGGAGGAAATCCTCTCGGAGAGAGGGGCTGATGAAAAGGGTGCTACGTGTAGTAGAGCACATCCTGTAGACGTGCAACTAAGGATGTTAGAACTAAAGGCAAAGTTGAAGCAACAAAATGTTTAGCTTGAACAACAGATATTAGTGTAAGGACCGACGCCGGAGATGAGAAGCAGGTACGGGGAGTTGACATTAATTATGAACAGACAAAGAGCAAGACAGAAACAGCGTCAGCACACAGATACACAATGACAAACAATGCAGCAGCAGGGAACAGAGATGGGGAACTGACAAATATAGGGGAGGTAATAAACAGGTGATTGAGTCCAGGTGAGTCCAATAATAGGCTGATGTGCGTGACGGGGAAAGGCAGGTGTGCATACTGATGGTGGCAGGAGTGCGTAATGCGGGGGAGCGGGAGCAGACGTGACAGTACCCCCCCCCTCTAGGGCCGCCCCCACCTTCCCACCTGGGCAAGCCTGACGGTGCCGGGCGAGGCACGGGCGCTGGACAAACCGTCTGGGCGTAAAATCCAGACAAACCAGTAGAGGCGTGGGAGCCTGGCGAACCGGCTGAGGCGTGGGAGCCTGGCGACATGGTTGAGGCGTGACAGCCTGAGGATCCCGCTGGGCCATGGGAGCCAGATGAGCCGGCTGAAGCGTAGACGCCTGGTGAGCCGGCTAAGGCATAAAACCTTGGCAATCCGGCTGAGGCCTGACGTGGGATGGGCACCTTCCGAGCCAACCGGGGCAAGAAACCTCTCGAGCCCGCTAGGGCATGACATGACGAGCTGGCTTAGGCAACCCTGGTTCCATCGGTGGCGGCCCCGGACCCGACGTCACCACCAACTGGAAAGCCAGCACTCCCCGATGCTTAGTTTGATGGCGCTGCATTCTGTAAGGACCAACACCGGAGATGAGAAACAGGTACGGGGAGTTGACATTTAATTGTGAACAGACAAAGAGCAAGGCAGAAACAGCGTCAGAACACAGATACACAATGACAAACAATGCAGCAGCTGGGAACAGAGATGGGAAACTGAGTCAGGGTGAGTCCAATAATACGCTGATGCGCGTGACGGAGAAAGGCAGGTGTGCATACTGATCGTGGCAGGAGTGCGTAATGCTGGGGAGCCTGGCGCCTTCGAGCGCCAGGGAGGGGGAGCGGGAGTAGGTGTGACAATTAGAGCTTGAGCACAAGGAAAAGGAAAGAGAACTTGATGAGAGATTGGAACAACAAGGAATGACAAGATGAGTGTGCAGCCAAACAACAAGAGCAAGAACGTGAACATGCAGCCAGACAACAAGAACAGGAATGTGAGCATGTCGTTCGACTAAGAGAGATAGATCTGGAAACACTCTGAATCTAGTAAGGCCATCCTGCACCCTCAACAGTTTGATCTTGGTTGGAATAGCCAACTTGTACCGCCTTTTAACAAAAAAGAGGTGGAAGTATATTTTACTCTGTTTGAGCGGATTGCCGCAAGATATTTGGTCACTGTTTCTCCAAAGTGTTCTTGTGGTAAAAGCTCAGAAAGTGTACAACGCTTTATCTCTTGGCCAGAGTTCAGATTAGGACACTGTTAAAGCTGCTATCCTTTGGGCTTATGAGTTGGTCCCAGAGGCATACAGACAACAGTTCCGTAAATTATGAAAGACAGAATCACAAAGCCATGTTGAGTTCGAAAGGGAACAGGCATGTCTTTTTGTGGTGTGGTTTTCAAGAGGTCATGGGCCTTGTGGATTTAAAGACACTCATACTTCTCGAGCAGTTCAAGAATTGTCTTCACGAAAGGGTTGCCACCTGAGAGAGAGAAAAAGCTGTGTCTTCTTGTGGGAGCACTCCAGCCCATTATGTCTTTGGTTGGGACTGGTGTATCTCCTAAACAAGATTTTGGATCAGATGTGTATGAACCCTTTGATTCAGACAGGTACGTCTCTGCAGAGTGGCAAGCAACCGGTTAAGATTCTGCGAGACACTGGGGCAGCCCAATCCTTCATTTTGAAGGGTGTTTTGTCTTTGTCTGACACTTCAGCAAGTGGTTACAGTGTGTTAGTACAAGGTGTGGAGATGGGTTGCATGAAAGTTCCTTTGTATAATGTGGAACTGAAGTCTGATCTTATTTCTGGTTCCGTTGTCATTGGAGTGAGGCCTAGCCTACCGGTGATGGGGATCTCATTCATTTTGGAAAATTATTTGGCTGGAGGGAAGGTTGTGCCAAATCCTGTCGTTTGTAAGGAACCAAGTGTAGAGGAACCTGATGGGCTATCAGAAGAGTACCCTATAGTGTTCCCAGCGTGTGCCGGTACATGTGCTATGTCTAAGAAAGTTGCCGGCAGCAAGTCTAGTGTTGAGGAGGATGTCAGTGATTCCACCCTAGTTGAGATGTCTGAGATGTTTATGGGTGATCCTGACTTGTGAAACCTCCTGAGTTGAACTCTCTCTTGAAAACCCCAAAGGTGAGCGAGTTTGTAGGACGGCTTAAGGAAGAGAGGGTCCGTACAGTTGACACTTCGATATTTAGGAAGCAGCTGATTGCTGAACAGAGTAAGGATATTTCCCTCTCCCCTCTTTTTGCTGAGATATGTCCAGAGGAGGAGTTTGATGAAGTTTGTGGGGTTACTTTGACAGAGATGGTATTCTAATGAGGAAATGGTTCCCACGCCACTTCTGGGCAAGACGATTGTCCCTGTGTATCTCAAATTGTTGTCCCAGTTGCGCTTCGACAAGAGATACTGAGTTGGCTCACGGGGGTAGTATGGCAGACCATTTTTGAGTCAACAAGACATATGACCGGACCTTGCGTAACTTCTTCTGACCTGGTCTGAAACAGGATGTTGTGTCTTACTGTAAATCCTGTCACGTTTGCCAGAGGGCAAGTAAACTGAACCAAGCTGTACCAGTTGCACCTTTGCAGCCTATTCCTGCTTTTGTCAAACCTTTCTGCAGAGTTCCGGTAGGACTGTGTTGGTCCTTTGCCAAGGGTGATAACCAGTTTCCCTTAACCATCACTTTTGATGTGGGTGACCAAGTCCTGGTTTTGTTGCCCAATCAAGCAACATGCCTATCGAGTATATTCTGAAAAGAGAGAGAAACTCCAGTGAGGTGGAGTTCATGCTTGAGCACGGCATTGCACAACATGGCAACAGTCCGTGGAATCGCCCTGTATATTAGTACCTAAGGCAGATGGATCTCTGCAGTCTTGTTCTGATTTTCAGAATCTCAATGCCGTTACTAAGTCGAACTTATACCCTGTGCCCAACGTCGACGATTGTGTGGACTGGGTTGGCACTGCTAAGTACAATGCTGATATGTATGACGATAACATATTGAGCACCCTGTGGGGTACTTTTCAAAGAAATTGGCCTCATATCAAAAACAGTACTCGAGAAGGAGACGCTTGCTTAGATACTGGCTCTTCAGCACTTCAAGGTTTATGTATCGGTCTCTACACCTCTGGTAACCCTCTCCTTTTCCTACTAAAGACTAGCTCCATGAACCGCCGACTCCTTCGCTGGAACCGACAGTGTGTAGCTCTGGCTCACAATTTATTTTTACTGCACGTTTTACCGTTTTGGAGATGAAGGGGGACGAGAGATATATAGAAACTAACGTGTGTTTTAAGCAACCCCCAAAAAAATGAATTTGGAAAGTATTCAGAACCCTGGACTTTTTCCACATTTTGTTACATTACAGCTGTATTATAAAATTGATTACACAGTTTTTTCCCCCTCATCAATCTACACACAATACCCCATAATGACAAAACAAAATAGGTTACATTTTGTTTTGCAAATGTATAAAAAAACTAAAAACTGACATATGACATTTACATAAGCATTCAGACCCTATACTCAGTACTTTGTTGAAGCACTTTGGCAGAGATTACAGCCTCGAGTCTTCTGGGCATGATGCTACAAGCTTCGCACTCCTGTATTTGGGGAGTTTCTCCCATTCTTCTCTGATGATCCTCTCAAGCTCTGTCAAGTTGGATATTGAGCGTTGCTGCACAGCTATTTTCAGGTCTCTCCAGAGATGTTTGATCATGTTCAAGTCCGGGCTCTGGCTGGACCACTCAAGGACATTCAGAGACTTGTCCTGAAGCCACTCCTGCGTTGTCTTGGCAGTGAGCTTAGAGTCGTTGTCCTGTTAGAAGTTGAACATTCGCCCCAGTCTGAGGTCCTGAGTGCTCTGTAGCAGGTTTTCATCAAGGATCGCTCTGTACTTTGCTCCGTTCATCTTTCCCTCCATCCTGACTAGTCTCCCAGTCCCTGCTGCTGAAAAACATCCCCACAGCATGAGGCTGCCACCACGATGCTTCACTGTAGGGATGGTGCCAGGTTTCTTCCAGACGTGAAGCTTGGCATTCAGGCCAATGAGTTCAAACTTGGTTCCATCAGACCAGAGAATATTGTTTCTAATAGTCTGAGAGTCCTTTAAGTGCCTTCTGGCAAGCTCCAAGTGGGCTGTCATGTGCCTTTTCCTGTGTAGTTGCTTCCGTCTGGTCACTCTACCATAAAGGCCTGATTGGTTGAGCACTGAACCTTCTGGAAGGTTCTCCCATCTCCACAGAGGAACTCTGGAGCTCTGTCAGAGTGACCATCGGGGTCTTGGCCACCTCACTGACCATGGCTCTTCACCCCCTATTACTCAGTTTGGCCGGGCGGCCAGCTCTAGGAAGAGTCTTAGTGGTTCCAAACTTTTTCAATTTAAGAATGATAGAGGCCACTGTGTTCTTCGGGACCTTCAATGCTACAGACATCCTGTCTCTATGGACGATTCCTTCGACCTCATGGCTTGGTTTTTGCTCTGACATGCGCTGTCAACTGTGGGACCTTTTATAGACTGGTGTGTGCCTTTCCAAATCATGTCCAATCAATTGAATTTACCACAGGTGGACTCCAATCAAGTTGTAGAAACATCTCAAGGATGATCAATGGAAACAGGATGCACCTGAGCTCAATTTCGAGTCTCATAGCAAATGGTCTGAATACTTATATAAATAAAGTATTTCTGTTTTTTATTTTTAATAAACTTGCTTTAATAAAATAAACTTTCTAAAAGCCTGTTTTAGCTTAGTCATTCTGATGTATTGTGTGTAGATTGATGTGGAATGTTTGCAAGTTTATTAAAAATAAAAAACAGAAATACATTTCTAATTCGTGATAGTTTGCAGGCCATTTGCTATTAGACTCGAAATTGAGCTCAGGTGCATCCTTTTTCTATTGCTCATCCTTGAGATGTTTCTACAACTTGATTGGAATCCACCTGTGGTAAATTCAATTCAAGCTGTAACGTAACAAAATGTGGAAAAAGTCAAGGGGTCTGAATACTGTTCTGGAGCCTTTTGGTCTCAGACATGGCACTCCGGTAGCAGAGAGAACAGTCTATGACATGGGTGGCTGGAGTTTTTTACATTTTTTTTTCAGTCTTATCCTGGCACAGCCTGGTATAGAGGTCCTGGATGGCAGGGAGTTTGGCCCCAGTGATGTAATGGGCCATGTGCACTACCCTCTGTAGCACCTTGTGGTCTGATGCCGAGCAGTTGCCATACCAAGCGGTGATGCAGCCAGTCAAGATGCTCTCAATGGTGCAGCTATATAACTTTTTGAGGATCTGAGGGCCCATCCCAAATAGTTTCAGCCTCCTGAGGGCGAAGAGGCATTGTCCTGCCCTCTTCACAACTTGGTGTGTTTGGACCATGATAGGTCCTTAGTGATGTGGACACCGAGGAACGTGTAGCTCTCGACCCGCTCCACAACAGCCTAATCGATGTGAATGGGGGTGTGTTCGGCCCTCTGTCTCCTGTAGTCCACAATAAGCTCCTTTTTCTTGCACAAGTTGAGTGAGAGGTTGTTGTGTTGGCAGCACACTGCTAGGTCTCTGACCTTCTCCCTATAGGCTGT